>NW_009938389.1:1344-2126 GCF_000696875.1 Nestor notabilis | reverse complement strand
CAGAGCCACGGCGCTGCAGCGCGCATGGAGGTGTGCGGCTTGTTCCAGTCCCCAGCAGCCCACCCCTGCCCCTGGGATGTAGCCCCGGCATGGAGCCAACTCCAGGAACCAGCAGCGCTGATGCCAAACTGTGAAGGGTTGGGTGGAGGGGGCCGCAGGATGGAGCAGGGTCACCAGTTCTGCCTCCTCTTCCTTCTGGAAATGTCTGGAGGGCCACTTGAGCTGAAGTCTGCCTGAGGGTAACACAGGGGCTGTGCTGCATCTCCAGCACCATCCCAGCACCATCCCGGGATAAGCAGCCTGACCCTGTGCCACCTTTCCCACTTGCAGGATCCCCATCGTGACACACAAGTGCTGCTTCCAGCTCTGTGCTTGATGCAAGTGGACAATTCCTGCTTTTTTTGCTCTGCCTTGAAAATCAGATGGCTCCTCGCCTTGTTTGCTCATGCGGAAGAGCTGACACTTAGTCACATCCTATTGTGCCTGCCTCTTGTACACAGACAGGCTTGGGCCAAGCACTCTTCTGGCTGCCCACAGCCCCAGTAGCTCAGCATTAGATGACGGGAAGCTGCCCTTCCTGGGGACTTCAGGGAGTCCCCCACCACCACTGAGCATCAGCAGCCGCCTGTAGCTCATGCTTCTCCTCCCGGTGATGCAGGGGTCTCCAGACTGCCTTTGACTTCTACCGCCTGTGTGTGCTTGAGCCCAGAACCCCCCCATGTGCTGGGCTGCACCCCCAGAGCGTGAGCAGCAGGGCAGGGAGGGGGGCCCGGCCCCCTGCC
>NW_009938389.1:441-1109 GCF_000696875.1 Nestor notabilis | reverse complement strand
CTCCGGTGCCGAAAGGGGCGCCAGGAGACCTGGAGAGGGGCTTTGGACAAGGGATGGAGGGACAGGACAAGGGGAATGGTTTGAACCTGCCAGAGGGGGAGATTGAGATGAGCTCTGAGGCAGAAGCTCTTCGCTGTGAGGGTGCTGAGGTGCTGGCACAGGGTGCCCAGAGAAGCTGTGGCTGCCCCATTTACGGCAACAACAAGGATTAATAATGGAGACAGATCAGCAATTTTGAGGTACACTGAGGTCATCTCTGGAAGCCAAACACCCCAACAAGGGGACAGCTTCACCTGCAGGCACCAGGGTGCTTCTGCAGTGAGATGGAGCTGTTGGATCCCACTGGGGACCAGGTGAAGGACCTGAGCATGTTCCATGCTGGCCCGGCTACTAAGCACTGAAATTCCCTCATGGTTTCTCACTGCCTGAGGCTTTGAAATGGAGTCAGCAATGAGTGCTGCCTCCCTGTGCAACCCTGCTGGCTCCCGCCTTCTGCTTGCTGTGGATAAAGGATGCTCTGAAGGATCCCTGAAAACAAGGCTTTTGCCTCTGAATAGGGCCTGGAGCGAGCAGCACTCAGCCCGAAGCGGCAGGATCCCCCGGGCTGGCTCCGTCAGGCGCGCGGGGAAGCAGTGGGTGAGGCGGCAGCCCCAGATAACCTTCCGTCC
>NW_009938389.1:0-321 GCF_000696875.1 Nestor notabilis | reverse complement strand
GAGGGTGCCATGGGCAGCCCCCTGCCAAACCCCCTTGGAACCAGCTCTTCCTGCTCCCTCTCCATCCCTGCTGCTCCCTGGGCACCAGGGGAAAGCCCTATCTGCCCTACGTGGTGCTGGCTCACCCCTCAATAACCCCATCCACGGGGAGAGGTGCTTTTAGCCACGGCTGGTGTGATGCGTGTCATCAGCTCTGTGTTGCCAACAGAGAAGACAAGGCATGAGCAGAAACTGCCCCCGGTTCACTAGAAAACCCGTCCTTGGTGCGTGGCATCCACAGGCTGCGTGCCCGGGTGCCGGGCGGGCTGGCGGCAGGGAGGC
>NW_009938388.1:698-7584 GCF_000696875.1 Nestor notabilis | reverse complement strand
CAAAAAAACCCTCACAGCTTTCTATATTCTGAATCCGTAAGGCCACAAAAAAAAGAAAAATAAAAATATCACAGCAGCAAAACACAATCCCACACATTTTTCCTCTTTAAAAGACTGAATTAAACAAAAATATAGGCAGATATGTCAACAAGCTGTTGAGATGAAACTGAACGATGAGGTATTCTAACTAAGCCAATTAGATTTAGTATGTTTATATTAGAAAACAGTGTTCAGCCTAGACCAAATTTTTACTGTTATATAGACAAAAAGAGGACCTGAAACCCAAACAAAGAAGTTGCCACATTATCAGTACCTTTAAGACCAGCCTCTCCTAGTTGTTCCCGCCTTTGGGAGGCATTCAGAGCATGCCTGCTTTGCTGTCTCATATCGCTATCAAGTTTTCCAGTTGATTCCTCTAATACCTTCTGTAAATGGCAGTTTTCATTCCCATCTGCTACCACAGGTCGAAAGTAGTGGACTGGTCTGTAATTTCGTGGCAGGGGAGGTGGTGGATATATCTTGGCGGGGAGACGACAAAACAAAAATCCACTAAGAAAGAGATACAACTTTGTATTTAATACTTAAAAACGTGTTTCAGAGAAAAGCCACCTCAATCTAAAAATTCCTGTTTACGTCTCAGCAGTAGAAACAGGTAAAACAAGCTACTGATTCTTTCAGACCCAGTCAGTAAGTGGCATCATAATACAGACTTTGGGAACAAACCTACATTGTTAATACGTATTATGAAAAATACGAAAAATGTGAAACAAGATTAATAAGTCCTAATATGCATTGCTTTTATTTGAGAAAAGCTCTAGGTACTGTTTAATAATTATTTAAAAAAAAAAACCAAACCAAAACATTAGTCATGATTTAATCAGTTAATTGCACTATTGAATACTTCTGTGCTTATTTTATTTTAATGTCTTTCAAAATCCTTTTCCCCCACATTCGTTCTTCATTCAGGCTGTTACTCTAATTGTTATCCCTGTGCTTCCCAAACAAAGCAATATCATTCCTTTTTCTTCATTAGAAAGAGGACGTCACACAATTCTGTTTGTCATTGTAATTTATGCAAATTTATGCGGCATAAATGAGGCAAATCTGAGAACAGAGTTAAATTCACTTGTCACCAAAACAGAAGCGGATGAAGCATGAGGCCTGATTTCTACAGAAAACTGAATGTTGCATCTAAAAGATCTAGAAGCAAAAGATGTACTACTTTTTATTTCAAAGTGAAATCAAACCATTCCTCTAACTTTATGCCAAGCAGTGTGAAAGGCACTTGTTCAAAGCCAATATATAGGCAAAGTTTAAATTCACCCAGTAGTCTGACAAATTTTAGGTTTGTATTATTCAATTATAGCTGGCAACACTATAATTTTACTCCTTCCACAAACTTTATTGCTGACCAGAACTTTTATTTCTAAGAACATAAAAACCATTGAGCAACATTAAAGTCCATATAGCTCACGTGTCAGTTTGCTGATGATATTCTTAGTAGTTAAGTATCAGTATCTGCTTACCTTGCTTGGAGTTGATGATTTTGATGCCAACGAAAAACCATCTAGGATTCTGCCTATGTATTTAACTTCTCTTTCTGACCCTACAAAATGATCAGAGAATCAGTCAGTATTTAAAACACATGTTTGGCAAAATGCATTTTTCTGAATATTTTCCATTTTTCAGTATATTTTATGGAGTGTAACTGTAGCTGTCTTCACTGCCTTTCATTTAAAATTAAGGGTTCTGAATCTGGATTACTACTACATAGCTAAAAAAGCTACTACCAGAGAGACTGCTGTAGGATGAACACGGTTCATAGTGAGGCAACAGTACCACTGCTGTGCCTAGCCAAGATCATGAGCACCATTAATGGTGTACAAGTAACATTAACCACAATATTTCATGCACTCAGAAACTGCTCTAAAGTGGTATAAAGATTAAATTTACAAATTTATTTGAAAATACACAAGTCTATCTAAAAAAAAAAAAATTCTTTGCAAATATTGGTGTGATATTTTGTAGCCATAATTCACAATCATTTGTTTCCCTCAGTGGAATGCAATGCTGCATCTCACAAAGAAATGCATATTGTCCTTTTAAAAATAGAATTTGGGAGTTTAATCTACACTGGGATTAGTGGAGGACTTTGGAAATTATTTCCAGATTTGGACACTTTAATAAGGAAGGAAGAATAGATGATGTTCCAGAAATCAGAGCTAGAAGATACCAGTCCCCTGAAAATTCAAATACTTGGCAAATAGAGATTACATTTATGTCTTCTTCCCTCCTTCACCCCCAATAGAAGTTAAAATACAGCTCTTTAGATAGAACTACAGTTCTTACTTTTTTTTGCTTTATATTGCTTAGGTGCTGTCCAGCCATAAAAGCCATCTCCAGGTTCCTCATCTTTTAGAACTGTATCATATTTTGATAGTGTTTCGATTGCATAAATATCATCATCTTCCTCCTCTAAAGCTCCTACACCAAAAGCCTAAAATACATATTTAAATAAACATGAGAATTCAGAAGTGTAATATTAATATTTTTAAGTCATGTCAGAACACATCCACATGTATATCTATTCATCTGTATTATACGAGATGTCTGGTATACATATATATACTGGGAAAAATGTACAGCTTCACAAAAAGAAATAAAAGCGCTACCAACTAGTGAAATAAAGAACCAACACAAAAGCAAATGTATTCCACTCTCTTAGCAGGGAGGGACAGTGAGCTTAGCCTGTACAGGATGAGGACAGCAGCCTAATTTCACTAGGTAATATTTGCAGTCCCATTAAGAGCAAGTTAAGTTCTCAAAAGATAAAAAACTAAGCTGGCATGAAAATTAAACAAATATAATTCCCAGAAATATAAACTGACGATGTTTCCACTTAAGAACTACAAATACCATGGAAAGAAGCAAAACCTCTCTAGCTGACTGTCGTGGTTTAAGCCCAGCCGGAAACTCAGAACCACGCAGCCGCTTGCTCACTCCCCCACTTCCTCCCCCTGCTCCCAGAGGGATGGGGAGCAGAATCAGCAGAATGTAACTCCCACGGGTTGAGATAAGAACAGTCCAGTAACTAAGGTATAATACAAACCACTGCTGCTACCAACAATAATAATGATAAGGGAAATAAGGGGAGAGGATACAATTGCTCACCACCCACCAACCGATACCCAGCCCAACCCAAGCAGCGATCTGGGTCTTCCAGGTTAACTACCCCCAGTTTCTACACTGGGATGATGTGCTGTGGTATGGAATACCCCTTTGGCCAGTTTGGGTCAGGTGTCCTGTCTCTGCTTCCTCCCAGCTTCCCATGCCCCTCCTCACTGGCACATCATGAGACTGAGAAAGTCCTTGGTTGGAGTAAACATCACTTAGCAACAACTGAAAACATCAGTGTGTTATCAGCGTTGTTCCCAGACTAAAGTTGAAAACACAGCACTGCACCAGCTACTAAGAGGGAGAAAAACGACTGCTACTGCTGATCCCAGGACACTGACAGACTCAACATTAGTGGAAGTAAAACTGAACAAAAATGTAAATTAAAGAAGCACTGAATGTTAATTTTCTCTAATCAAAGACAGACAAGAATTTTTTCCACCCAGCTATTCAGAGTGAGGTATTTCATAGTTCTTTTAACAGTATCAGGAAGTGGAGGCGTTTAAGAGTTCTAAGGATTTGCCCACATCTTCACATTAAGTAAAAAAATCCTGTTCTCAAACCACACTTAATATTTCTTACAACCGTACAATGACTAGGTGCCTTCCAAAAAAACAAAACTCAAAATCTATTTAACTTCATTACACTAACAATAAATGCATTAAAAAAATGTCCTCACCTGACCCGTAATACCTAGTTTTCTTCCTTTACTGTGTCTCAGATCACCAATTAAATTGCTTGTATCTTCAGAACCACCTGTGAAGAGATTCAGATGTTCTCTTCCAGAGGCACCAAACAGAGCTTGTGAGGGGTCCAATCCCTTATAACCAAGTCCATGGATATTCTCTTTTGGAGTCAAATCCACAGGCATTATATCTTTTGGTGCAAATGTCACATTCTCTGGCTGGTATTCATCCTCTTCATCCTTATACAAAATAGAAGTATTAACAGCAAATATAACTCAAGATTTTGTATGCTGAGTTTTTACAACAACTAGTGAACATGACACCAGGTGAGTTTGCATTTCCTAAATTACATACGAAAATATGTATGAACTACACCTGCCTAGGAAGAAAAAGAACAAATGTAGTTACATTAAAACCTTTCTTCACTGTAAGGGTAAGTGTTTATGAATACTTTAAAAAAAGCTTGGAACTGCATGTTAAAAATACCAAAGACATGAAAGCAGAGAGGGGGTTAAACGCCTTAGCACACATTCTCACTTAAGTCAACAAAGAATTTCTGCCTGTTCAATACCTCGGAATCCTCAGAGAGTCCAGGTGGTAACGCACAACCATATATTTTCACTGCAGGGTCTGTTAGAGACATAATAGCATGATGTTAAATTACAACTCTTTGTGAAATTTCTCTGTGATTAAAGAAACAGGCGAAAAAGAAGAGGGTTTTAAAATTAACTTTCTCACCAGTCTGTGAATGCTAACTTTCTAGTAATGAATTTCAGGAACTTCACTGAACTTACCAGGTTTCTGCCTGCGTGGCTTTCTTTTGACACGTGGTCCAATTCCTTGTCCTTCTTTCCAGCCCATTTTTCGTAATAGTTCAACCCCAATTGTTATTCTAAGAAGAAAACAAAATTAATTACCTCAAACCACATCTTTAATGTTTGTTATTAACATACACATCTACCATTCAAAATTACATTTATATGCCCCACTTTAAAATCAAAACTGAATGTACCAGCACCTTCTTTTATACAACATCCCAGTTTAGAAATGTTTACCTGGTACAAGTCTGCACATATAAAGCAAAAATCCAGGTTGAGGCCACTTGGAAAGTGCAATACTGCAGATTTCCCAGTCTCTTGCACGAATTACTGTGATCAAACATTACTTTTCTAACTAATACAAAACTTCAAAGTGAAACGAATCATTTGGTTAACTCTCACATAAATTTACTTACTTTGAGGGGCCTATCAAATCATCAAATGCAGTGGTTCCTGGAATGGCAGCAACTACTCCTGCAATCTGTCTTGCTTTCTCTTTTATTCTGTCTTTCGCTTTGGATGCAAAATCATCTGTGGTTGTAATACTTTTCGGTGCTATCCCAAATTCACTAAGATCCTGGGAAATATAGACAAAATGAAAAAAGATTAAAACTACGTTTCCCTCAAATGCTTACTCACTGTAATGGTAAAGGAAAGAAAAGGGAATATGACCCTCATACCAGCTAATTTTTTTAAGCCATTTATACAGTTGCTTTTTCAATAATTTGAATGGTCTTATTTTTTAAACACCCTCAAAAATAATTGTATTTTCTGATAAAGTGTAAGGCTTGAGTTCTGGTTTTGGTTTTTTGGGTGCTTTTGGTCATCTGTTTGGTTTAGGGGGGTTTTGATTTTTTGGTTGGTTGGGTTTTAACGTTTAGATTACACGAGCTTCCTACATGGATCTATGAAACACCCTATAGGACCCAGCAGTATAACACTGTATATAAGAAAGAATTTTAAAGTCACTTCTATTTTCGCTATTTAAGTTCTTTAAAAGATTTCATCGCCTGAAAAACCTGCTGTCATGGCAACTAATTCCAAAAGATTTCTATTACTTTCTAAATTTACCTCTTCATCCATGAAGTCTTCTGGTCCAAGAACAGTTCTGTCTGCTCTCTTCTGCCGTGATGATACAAAAGTCGAGGGAGCCCATCCTGTAAACAGAGTAAGTATCCAAGTAAGACACTGCAATGCAATATTTGAAAACAATTGAATATTTCAACTTTACACCTTAAGGTTGAAATCAGGGGAACATCTGTAAAAGTGCAGTCCAAAAACTCAGGGGAATTAAGTTCAACAATATTGTTTCAACTATTTACAGTATAATGAATAGCAGGGGAGAAAAAAACAAACAAACAAACCCAAAAAACAACACAAACCACCTTAATGACAATTAATTAAGGCATCAAATTATGACAACAAATTAACCCTTCCCAGAAGACAGAAAAAATATCCAACCTTCCTTTGTGCCAACAGTGTTAAAGTAGCCAGCAGAGAAGCCACCAGTAAATGCTCCATGGAAACGCTGATATCGTCCCTTTGCATCTCTAACAGTCTGCTCTTGAAGAGGAACTGGCTTTTTAAGTCGTTCACCTGCAGATAAATCAGAAACTAAGTCACAACCTCACATAAAGAGTGGACTCTCCACTTTCTCCAGATGCCATCCCTTCATTTCAACTAAGAACTGGATCAAACAGTAGCCACTCTGAGGTGGAAAGCATCACACAGTTCACATTTATTCCTACCCATATTATTTGTATACATTGATAATGTATGCTGCTAAAGTAAAAGCATGAAGGGTTCAAACAGAAACCCTGAATTCTAAGGAGTTCTAAGAACATTTTTGTTTCCTGTGAAAGGACACTTTTAGTTGTTAAGTATACAACACCACTGACAGGATTTCATCACTCAATTAATGGTTTTGAGAAATTACACAACATCAGAAACGGCCAAAACAGAAACAAAACAAAAAAGCTACCGACTTCAACATGAAAATCTGCTGCTTTTTAACAATATTTATATGAATTAAGTGGCATGGACTCAAGAGTCACAGCTGTACAGAACCCCTTGGACAATTACGAGCTCATCTCATGAATATAAGTGTAAGACATTCATAGAATCACAGACTGGTTTGGGTTGGAAGGGACCTTAAAGCTCATCCAGTCCCAACCCCCTGCCACGGGCAGGGACACCTTCCACTAGAGC
>NW_009938388.1:0-358 GCF_000696875.1 Nestor notabilis | reverse complement strand
CTCCTTCCTAATATCTAATCTAAATCCACCCTCTTCCAAGTTTAAAGCCACTCCCCCTTGTCCTTTCACTACATGTCCTTGTAAAAAGCCCCTCTCCATTTTTCTTGCCGGCCCCTTTCCGTACTGGAAGACTGTAGCAAGGTCTCCCCCGAGCCTTCGCTCTCCGGGCTGAGACCGCACTGATATTGACGAGTGTAACTGCATACGGCTGAGCTGTCACATTTGAACTCCACTTTTTCTTTTACTTCTGTATTTTTTGTTTGCCGAGGCTTGGTGCAAGGACAGTGAGACGCACCGGCCCCAGCTCCAACCACAGCAAGCCTGGTACCCCAGTCCCACTCCCGCGCTCCGGAAAGCC
>NW_009938387.1:0-1727 GCF_000696875.1 Nestor notabilis | reverse complement strand
TGGGGATGCTGCAGGGATGCTCTGGATGCAGGAGCAGGCAGCACCGAGCCCAGCACTAAGCGGTTTCCTCCTCTTTTATCCAGAGGAAGAGCTGGAAGCGCCGGTACTTCGTTCTGGATGAGTTTTCCATCAGTTACTACAAGTGTGAGCAGGTGAGCAGCCCGGGGTGCTCCGTGGGGACACATCCCAGGCCAGCCAAGCCCATCACCATCTCCTCTTGTCTCCGCAGGACAAGGAGCCCTTGCGTTCCATTCTCCTGAAGGATGTTTGCAAGACCCATGAGTGCCTGGTCAAGTCTGGGTAATGCTCCGTCCATGTTGCCCTGCTGTAGCTCTGGGTCCAGATGGGGGGTGGTTACCTGCAGACAGCAGAAGCTGGAGTGTGTGGGGAGCTGGAGTCTTCCCAAAACCTTGATGAGATCCAAGGTTTCCCCTTGGATAAACCCAGATCACTGTTTCCATCCACAATGGCTTCTGGGCAGTGACTATCTCTTTCTGTTCCTAGTGACCTCCTGATGCGGGACAACCTCTTTGAAATCATCACGAGCTCCAGGACCTTCTACATCCAGGTGAGCACCGGGACCAGCTACATCTCTGGGCTTTGCTCTCCCCAGCCTGTGCTACTGCAGATGGGCTGTTTCCCAGCAGCTTCTCACCCCCCAAACACCAGATGAGGCTGTGGCACCTTCACCCGGAGCCGTGCGGTTTCACTTCTCCCCTTGGGCTTATTTATAACAGCAGCTATTTGTGTGAGCAGGAAAAGCAGAGCCCAGCACAGGGAGATCCAGTGAGCAGGTTTTGCTCACTCTTCCATTGCTGGAGGCAGCAGCATGCTGAGGATGCTGCATGCTTGGTACCCAAAGAGCAGCCAGTGTGCGATGCTGCGGTTGCAGGTCCGCATGTGCTTGGGGCTCATGGCAGGCACAGACCCCAAGTCACTGCAGGGCATGGTTGGTAACACCCCAGTTCTTGTCCTTTAAATGCCTTATCTATTCCTGATGTGAAAACGCTGCGATGTGGAGAGTGGCCCATGTTCTACAGGGGAAGATGGGGTGGTGATGTTGAAGCAGGGATATTAGTGCCAAGCCTACTGCAGCCCGTCCATCTGCGGGTCCATGCGGTGGGGATCAGCTCCGATGGTGCTGGGGGCTTGCAGGGAGGCAAAGCCTCATTGGGCTGGTGTGTTTTGCAGGCAGACAGCCCCGAGGACATGCACAGCTGGATCCGAGCCATCACAGGGGCAGTCCAGGCCCTGAAAACCCGCCCCAGGGTAGGTCACATCCCGTCTGCTTCGTGTTTAGTGTCAAATGAGGATTATGCCAATGTAAGAGACACTTAGTGGATGGTGTTAGTGCTCAGTTACTCGCTTTCAGGATGAAATCCCTGCCCTCTCTGTGTTCGTTTCCTTGCAAAAGTGAAAATCACCCATTGAACAGGACTTGCACGATCCCTGCTCTGCCCAGAGGCACGAGCAAGAGCCCGACTGATGTCAAAGCACCATTCCAGTTTGCTTAGGGCTATTTTATCCCCTGCTGCAGTGTGTAAAGGGGCTGGTGCTGGTCCCCAGAGCTCTGCAAACAGCTCGTGGCACCGCATGCTCAAACCCACCCCGCTCCTGTCCTTGCAGGAGATGTCCTTCATGAGATCCACGTCCATGGTGAGACCCGGGGGCTCCTCAGCCCAGTCCCAGCAGAGGCCGGTGGCGGAGGAGCGGAGGGCGCTGTGCCG
>NW_009938386.1:0-14372 GCF_000696875.1 Nestor notabilis | reverse complement strand
GGGCCGGGGCTGCCGGGGTGGGCTGTGGAGCGGGCAGCTCCCGTCTGCGTTCGCAAAGGGGTGCGCAGGTCTGACTCGGCCTGTGCCCTTCCTATTCCTTCAGGCTTTGTTTCAAGCTTAGGCAATAATTGCAGTTAGTGACATCTGATTTAAACTTGCCTGGTCACTAGAAGAGACTTTTACGGGCTTCCCGAGGACTTTGCAATATGGGAGATGTGTCACTCTTGTCGAGATACTGCGAATTTAAGGTTGAAATTCTTGGTGTTGGGACGTAGCCGTTGGTCGCAGCTGGTTAGCTGAGAAGGACGGAGTTGGGTATAGCTCACTAATCCTACAAGTTGCTATTTTTTTCCCCTCGATGTTTAAGTTGGCTTTGTGAAGGTAATCTGTTTGAGTTATTCTTAAGACTTCTCAAACTATAGTTAGGAAGAAGCTTAAGCTGGGACTTCAGAGATCATACGGTTTGTTACATATATGCAATAAAATGTTTCATCATCAGGAGATCATTCTAAAAGGTGTATCTGAAATGAATGTTACCATCCGTAACAACCTGATCTTATGTTAAGCTTTGTTTCCACAGAATGTGTTGAAAATTAATGAATTACTGTTTGTTTGTTTGGTTTTTGGTTTTGTTTTGTTTTGTTTTTTTTGTAGTTTTTAGCTTTGGTATCTCCAGGGGTTCTAATAGTTGGGTTTATAAATAAAATAACACAAGCTCCTGTAGCAAAGTAGATACTGAGTAATAATGCACTCTGTGAAGGTATATTGCCTTTCATTTTGTACATATGTCTAAGGAAGTTAGTGAACAGCGTATCTTATTACAGTATGGACCCACTGTGTCTTTCTTACTAAACCTTCTCATGTGAAAATTACTTTAAATTCACTTTTTCTCATCCTTTCTTATTTACCTTCATATAGAACTGATCTTATTCTGTAAAATTAACATTAACCTTTTTTGCTTTAAAATCCTGTGTTTAAGGTTTTAAGTGTGCTCTCTTTTCTCCCCTCCCTCCCCCGATTCATCTGTAATTAGTACTGCAGTACACTTGTGAAATATTTATTCCTTGTTGCTTGAGCTCTTCATTACTGGAGGCTCACACACATGCCCCTCTCAAACCATTCTCTTTGTATTTGTTGGAAATAGCTCATGAAAACTGAGAATCATTGTGTTATTCATAGTGTAAAGTGTTGACTCTGTCTGATTAGCTTAACTAAGTCCAGTATTTCAACTTGGAGGTGTATGTAAGCTCTTTGAAGCAAGAACCATCTTATTTATTCTGTTTGCAGTATATCTAGTCCTGTTGGTTCCTTATTCACTAGTAAGGCTTCTAGGCAGACAAATAATTAATACCTGATGAGTTTCTAAAATGATTCAACTATCTTACTGCTTTTGTCTCCTCATTATACAGTAGCATCTTGATTAGGAGATCCCTAAATGCTTTGGGTTTGAACCTTTTATGCTGTAAGAATTGAATGTAATCTCCTTTTCCTGTGTATTTGATAAGGTTGCATAAGTTTTGGGTGCTGTTCCATCTTTTCTTTGATATGGGCTCCTTTCAGCACCTGTATTGCATGGCATCTGATATATGAATATTAAAGCGTGCAGGAGTGTGTTAACAGTGCTTACACTCCTCTCCTTTCCCACGAATATTCTTTCAGCCACAGTATGGCAACTGTGCATGCTGATTTGGAATCACTACTGGGGAATTACAGTATGGAGTAGGATTACTGTAGTATATTATACTATTTCAAGAGTAAAGGGAGATGGCAAATGCTTTTGAGGGAATGTATTTGAACAGTGTTTTGTGGTGTTGGCTCAGTAAATCCGTATGAGATGCCATGCACCAAGAATATTTGGACACCTAAACGACAAAAGGCTTTAGATTGCCCTTCAGGTTTCTTTTACCTAAATCCTGGTGTGACTTTGCCTGTTACAATATACTCAGTGATATTTTAACAGCTGCCATAGAAGAAAACATAGTCATGTTGTTTAAAAACAATTATTTTATGATAGGATGTGTTCTGATTTTTGTGGTGGGTGTGGAAGTTTACTTTTGTCTACACCAGGACCATAACTGTTCCCATTAAAAAGTGTATGGGTTTCAGCAGTTAAATGTAGGTTATATACCTACAAGAGATAGAACTTGCCACATGAGCTCTGGCACTTCTTCTGTTAGAGCTGACTGTGATAGAAAACTAAAGAGAAACAACTTGCACTTTCCCCTCTCAAAGACAATGCTGTGCTCTGATTTTTCTCTGTGTTAACACATGTGTCTTGCCCTGTGATTAAGACAATTCCATTAGTGCAGTTGAGAAATCAGGTGAAGTTGCAAAATCAGTGACCTGTGTTTTGTGTTAGTGTTGCTTAAAGACAGCCTGTTCTACTTGCCTCTACTATTCTTGACCATTCGACAGTTGGCTTGATGATATGCTTATCATAGAAATAGCACTAGTTCTGTATTTTGTGCTATTTATCCCATGCAATTTCCTTTGGAGTTTCTTACCCACGGCAGTATTTTCAACTGAGGCAAACTGGAAAAGGTCAGTTTTCCTGTGCTGTGCATTTTGTGTGGGCTTTTTCTCTTGAACCTTGAAAATGCTGAAGAACTTAGGGTTTGTGAGTTTTGAATTATCTTATTAGAGAATATGTTCTCCAGTGAATTTGGATGTTATGATATATATGAACATCTTTTTGATCAAATGTATTTATCCTTGACTAGCTTGTGGAGATGAGGAAGCTGATTTACATGAATGGTTTCTATTAATACTTTTAGTACGTAAGCCACAAAGCATTCAAATATTAGTACTTCATATTGGTAGTGTGAGGTTTTTAAGTTTGTGTGTACTGTTGAATGCTGTAAACTAAGGCGAGGAGTAGCCTCTTGGTGGCCTTTTTAAATCTTTGGATGAGCTTTGTAACTGTAAACATTAAATTTTACCACCACCACCCTTTTTTTTTTCCTAGACTATTCTGGGTTTGAGTTTAAACATGGCAACTTGTCATGTTGTGTCACTTACCAATTTCTACATATACATAAAAATTTTTATACTTAGCTTTGTTACATACTGAGCGTGGTACTTTCTTCTGTGAAAGGGAAGAGAATTATGCATGGGTCTCTTATTATGAGCTGGGGGGAAAGGGAAAGACTAACTTCATGGAGTATTTACTTTAAGTGTTGTGTTGAAATTACTGTGTTTAAGCTAAATAGGGAGGATTAAATTTTGAGCTTTGTTAAATGGCCTGCTGCTGGTGTTTCCAGTTGGACTGCATATTTACCATTCCTTAAGTATTGCCACTTAGAAGCAACTAATTATAGAAACAGTGACTTCCATATTTGTCAAGTTTCTCTTAAAATAGAGGAAATGTGACCTGTCTTACTACTAAAATGACTTTTAAATTGCAAAATCCAAAATTCAGAAGTGGAATTGTTCCTCTAAACACAGAAGAGTTTGGAGCTATGTTTTTTATTGTACAGTTGTGATGAGACTTCTTGTTTCCAGACTTTGAGACAGCAAAGCAGCTGATTTTATTATAGCCCTCTGAAATGTGGCATCTGTGTCTATTTTCTCACCCTGTAAATGGCAAGATTGATATCCAAGTGTTCTTTTCTGAGAGAGCAAGCTGACAGAGATCCTATTTAATGGAAAATGCTGCATGACATTAAGCTACAATGAACAAAAACTTTTCTAAGATTAAACATACAGTGCTATAACTATAGGACAAAGTTTACCAGTCTGTTCCTGCTTGTGTCATCTTCTGTCTTTGCAGCTGTTGATGACTACAGTAGCTTTTATATAGGAAACAAAGGATCACTTCAGTATATATGCTGTCTTGCAAGAGTTGTAATTGTTGGACTGAAATATGTAATGAGCTACTGCAAAACATTTTGTAAATTGAAACTAGGCATATCTACAAAAGAGACTTCTGTAAAAGTCTTGGTTTCTTTTGAAGGGGTGTGTTTCCATTAATAGGCAACTGATTGAAAATCTGGTGTTTCAGCATGACTTAAAGTTTATATTTAGAATTGAGTTTGGTTATGAAAGATAGATTCTATTAAAGCTTTGTTTAGCTTTGTGATGTGAAAGGTTGAATAAACATGAAAAAGCTGCATTCCAAAATAAAGCTTGGTCTTGCAACATTTTCAGTGTTTGCCTTTAGATTGCCTGATCAAAACTATACACTACTCTATTAACTATTTAGGTTCTGACCCTGCACTTACTGTTGTCAGTGGCAAAGCACTAATTTCTTAGTGGATGTGGGCTAGAATAAATCTTATTACTGTGAGTGCAATTAGAGCATAAGTTAATATCACAAGTGCTGTGTTTGTAAGGATTAGGGAAAGTGTGGAAACCTTCCCTCAAATCCTTTAGTGCTTAACAAATTTTTCTTGTCTAACCTTTTGCTTGCTTGTGATTACAACCCAGTAGCATGGTCAGTCTTGCTGGTTCTCTTCATTTGCGCTTGTCACTCCGTTTGTACTGTGTGGATGAAATCTTAGGGGAATTGTGTTTATACATATTTGCAAGTGCTTTGTTTATGCACTTAGTATTTACTTCTGAAACAAAATGCTGTTTAAAAGGATCTCATCTCTTATTCCGAAGTTTACTTCAGTTGTCACTGATTGCATTTTCCATTGAGTCTTAGGCATGTTAACATGGTATTTAAAAAACCAAACCCAACAACAACTGTTTTGTTTGGCATCATTATTTCTATATGTGCCAAAGAAACACAGAGGCAACCTGTTAAAAGAAATAAAAAGTCTCTGTTGGAGATACTTTTTGCTTGTCCAGTGCAATCAGAAATTAGCAGCACCTTTACTTACTACTTAATTGATTATTATTTTATTTTGCCTTTTGTTTCACTTTCTCTTCTTACACTATTAAGGAAATATTATGTCTGTTCTGACAACTTATTACGAGCCAGGAGACCTAAAATGCCATTCATAAAAAGAGAAGTTACTCTGCTGTCTTTCTTCACTGATCCTTCCTCCCAGCTGAGTGAAGGAGAGTCCTGAAAAAAATCTGCTCAGATGACTTTGGGCAAATTACTTGGTGTTGCTGTTTTGTTTCCTTCACATGTCAGATGAAACCACTAACCATCTGTGAAAAGTACTGAAATGGCTGGGTAATCACATTGGAGAGTTAATTCTGTTTATGTTTTGGTTTGGTTCCTGACTTGGTGCGTTTGCTTCCCCTTTTTGCTTTCAAGTTAATAAAGTTTCCTGTCCTCATCTGAAGATGCATCCTATGTAAAAAGGAACTTCTACGTATTTTAGAGGGACTGGTAAGATACTATAAGGAAGCAATATGTTCAAGTTAATTTGTTTAGCTGGTAATACACTTGAGCTGTCTTTTTTTACCCTGAAGTGGAAACGGGGACTTGTTTCATGAAATGTATCAGTTGTGCTGAGGATTGCTTACATTATGCTTCCAGAATGATTTTGAAACACCTGTATTAAGGTTTTTAAGTCTTTAGTTGCTGCTCTGGTGAGTTAGCGCATTTTTTTAGATATATATATTTATATACACACCACACACACGTAATGCCTGCAGAACAAATTGCAAAATTTAAAACAGAGCTTTACTTTAAATTATTCTTTTTGCTGAAACAAGTTTCTTGGAAGCATTAAAAAAAACCAAACCCAAACCTTCTCGAACTGACCCAACCTGTAGGTGCAGATTAAATTGCACAAGAAAACTGTGCTTAAGATATAAGGCATGTAAAAGATTTCTGAAATGCAGTTTCAATGCCTTTAAATAACAGACCTATTGAAGTTCTGTAGGCAAAAAAAGAAATTAACTTTCAAATACACCCATATGTGTTTATGATTACAGGATATGCTGTATCTTTATTTTACCACTACAGGTAAGCTATGTATGTTATGAGCTGTACAGAAAATGGTAATTAAATACATCAGCCAATTACTCTGTCATAGCAATAGTTAATCATTACATGTTTTAGAAGAGACCAGGCAACAGGAAAGGAAACATTAAGGTTGTTCTCCTTTGGGCATCCCAGAGTTGTTTGAACCTAGCAAAATCAAGCAGAAGAAATCAAATGAAATTTTCCTAAACTTGTAAAATTACATAAGAGTTGGGGGTTTTTTGTTTTGTGGGTTTTTTGTGGGGTTGGGAGGGGGGATTATTAATTATTAATTTAAATAAAAACAACAAAACAAAACCAAAATATAATAATCCTATTTTTACTATAAAGATTAAAATAAATTAAATTCCATCCAAAATACTTAAATGGAAAAGTAAGGTAGGGATTTTCTTTGCAAATTGACAAGAATTACTTTGCTATGGCAGCCTTGCTGATGGAAGAGATTTGGCTCCTGCTTTGATCAATTGTATCTCCTTTTGATACTTTATATGAAAGACTGTTCTCAGATCATACTAACAAGTGATGGCATAATACAATATCACAAAAAACATTGTAATGAGACCCTTCTGCAAGTGACTCGCCATTAAGGAATGATATTTGTATTTCCACGTCAGTTCTGCAGAATAACATAGAGAAAGAGCAGATAGACGGGAAAGACCTTTAAAATAGGGAATCTTGTCCCAACCTCAATCACAAATAAAATGTTTTGACTATTTTCCAAGCCAGCACTAAAGTGGTTTATAATTAGTATCTTGGTGAAAGTTCACTTGACATGTTGCTGGGAGATACTGACCAGCAGATTTAGGAATAGTTGTTTGAAAGTTTTCAGAGCTTCATGAAGAACACCTTATTTATAAAGCACTTACCCAGGTTTTACTCTTGAATTCTTTATGGATGAGACAGCCTAGGTGTATTCCTTTAACGTTTATGCCATGCAGCTCTGTAGGGCAGCCCACAGCTGAATCTATTCTTAAACAAATATTTTTGCCTTGCAATCTTGAAATAGCATGAAGAAAAACCCTTTTACTTTTCTGGGAGGGATTTCAGTGTCGGTATTTCTGTTATGTGTAAGTGTATGTAAGCACTAGAGGGTTTTTTTAGTTAGTTATTTAATGGAAAGTGTTTATCATCATGGTGCTGTGTATGGAGGAGAATGCCTTGGAGTTTTGCATAGGAGTGGGTGAGTCACCAGCAGCGGAGGGATGTGCCTGAGGTCAGAGGAAGTTCTGTGTAGAGCAGTGTGTTTGAGTTGTGTTGCCGAAGTTCAGTGCTGCCACTGAACCTGCACTGTAGCTCGTACTCTGTATGTCACTTCAGGACTTCAACAAGATTTAATATATTTAATATTAAGGTGATCGTTCCACTGTAATGCAGACCTTGTTGCACAGCAGCTAGTGATAGTTTCGTATTGGTGCTTGTAGCCATAACCATTTTCACAGCAGTCATTAATAACCACTTTTTTGGCAAGGATAGTATGTCTTGTCACTTACTAAGATGTACCTTTTCCTCCTCTGCCACTCTAGTTCTACTTTTGTCCTTTCATTTATTTATTTAGATGTTTCATTTTCCTCTCTCGATTGCTGCTGAAACTTCAGGTCTCTTATGCTACAGTTTTATCTGTAAATGACTGATGTTCTTACTAAATAAGCATATCAAAGAAGAGACTCATTTTGTTGGAAGGGATGTTTCTGCTTCCCCAGCATGCTTTGACAAGCCCAAAGTCAGAGAAGCCTCTCAAGAAATGGTTAAAAATAATAATGGACTTTCTACTTCACAATTTTTGCTTCCCACCCCCTCTTTTTGTATAATTTTTTTGAATTCTCAGTCCAATTATACCAAGCTTTGCCCTTGGTCACTGTGGCTTGCAGAACATCTTACCATCAAAGTTGTTAAGGATGTAACTTTGATCTCAAGTTAATACTTGCAGACATCCTGCAGACAACTGTCTCCTATCCTAAATGGCATTTCACTTGGAAAGCTTCTGACTGTGTTTATGAAGTTCATTTTTTAGTGAGGTGCACAGTATTTGGAAAAAGTGAGTGATGTTTAAATAAAATTATTTGTTTACAGGAAACAACTAGTGGTGAAATTTGAGCTAATACTGTAGGTAACACTGCATAAAATCGCATGGAAGTATGAATTGGCAAATTTGATAATGGAAGGGTAAAAATAAAAACGGAGGCAGACACTTTGTGTATAATAACACTTTTTATAGGAAAAGTTTGATTTCTACTTGTACTAGTCATCCAAATAGTTGCCACAGAATGACCATCTTTGCAATTAGCTGGTTTGAATGTCATGTTTGGAGCTGAAAAGAATGGATTGAGCAAAACTTTTGGTTTAATTTTCAAACTTGGCATGGAATTCTAATACTGTTGTCATAAGTAATCTGTATTGAAAATACTTCTGGTAGTTCTGATGTTTTAATAGTGGATATAATACATGAAATTTAGGGAGTTTTTACAGTGTCAACTACGGGTGTTGGGTTTTTTCCCCTTCCTCTTCTGAAGAGTATGTGACAGCAAAGTACTTAAATACCAGTTGGTTTTCAACTTGTTTGGTGAATTGCAGTGTAACTCATGGTCTTAGTAATTTACTTGATGATATTCTACCTTTTGCTTAGTAAGTAAATTTTCTCGTATGTAAGCATGTCAGACTAACTAAACAAAGATCCAATACTTTGCATGAGTGGGTCTTGACCTCACTTTGTCTAGTTCATGCTGATATATTTAAATACCTACTCATCAAGTAAAAGTAGCTTTTCTTACTCACTGGGACAGCTGTATTTTCAAAACGTTTCTTGGGCTTACCGCTCCACCTCCATGCTGCTAAATAAATACAGGATCTTGCTTAAAAGAAATAAATGTTGGGCTTTTATATAGATTCAGATAGTGGACAGGAAGGATGCCTCTGGATGCGCTGAGCAAGGGCATGGGCTGAGAAGTGTGTGGTAGACACAGGACTACTAGCTATGATATTTTCAAAGCTTCCATTGTTTAACTGTTTCTGCTTATGTGGACATTCTACAGGTAGTGGCAAGGATATAAGGCTGTCCTCAGCATATCAAACTGTCAGGCTCTTCTTTTGTAGAATAGGAGCATGATCTTGTCCAGTTTATGCACTGCCTTTGGAATGCTTTTAGACAAATGGAAGGAAAAGTTTCTGGAATCCTCGCCTCCTTTAGAAAGAATTGTCTTAGAAATTGATATTCAGTGAGATACTAATGTGAGACAAGTATAATTAAGCTGAGAACTTTGTACAAAAAAAGCTGCTTTTTGGCTGAATGTAACTTAAAATGGAATACAGAATTTAAGAGTACTTTGTACTGAAGAGAAATTTTCATTGTTTAGGTTCCAGCTATTCTGTACAAGACAAAAAGTGTGGGTAAAAACACCATATAAGCTTTTGAGGATACCTTCTGGATTGGGAGAGATACTTTTATTTGAAAGCAGTCTTTAAATTGCTTTCTAAAACTTAATTTGTAAGCAGTCTTTAATGCCTTCATGGCAAAATATATTCTTAGCACTTTAACATATGTTAGAATTGTGCAGATGGAATGTGTGTGTGGGGTGGTTCTGTGGTACACCATCTATTTCAGTAGTAAACCTATGGTTTACTGATGAAAAATCTTTTTTATAATTGCCTAGGAACATGGTCAGATTTGTAGAGCAGGCCAGGCATTACTATATCTTCCATATGTTGATTTCACTTTTGAAAGTCTCCAGAACTGTACTCCACCTACAGTGCTAATTTGATTTCTTTCTGTGCTCAGACTAGTGTATCCTCTGCAAGATGTGAACTTCAGTCCCTTTGAAATTAATTAGTGTTTGCACTTTGAAATGTAAAGGTTAATACAAATGCTAAATGTTGGTGATCTGTATTATACCCTGTGATGGGAAGGATGTAATAAGCACTTGCCAACTGGTTTACGCCTCTTTTCAGTTTACTGCAGAAATCCTGTGGTCTTGTCATCCATTTGCTTGCTATTTGTGGTACATACTGTACAATATTAAACATCTAAATTTTCCCAATCAATCTATGATTGTATTTAATGAAGTTGTTGTTTCTATTTTCTTCAAGAATGTCAAGCTGTCAGCTGAAGTAGAACCATTTATTCCTCAGAAGAAGGGTCCAGAAACACTAATGATCCCAATGGCGCTCCCTAATGACAGTGGAGGAATTAACAGCATGGAACCAACTCCTATCCCTAGCTACCTGATCACTTGCTATCCATTTGTACAGGAAAACCAACCCAATAGGTAATAAATAGTTCTGTTCTTCATGCAAGATGATGTGGTTTTAAATGAGTTTAAACTTTTAGTAGACTTGAGAGGAGTGAGTGAGCATATTCATTCTGTTCACTGTATTTAATTTTGTGACTGTTCATGGATGAGGGTGAAGTTTCTCTGTCTCTGATCTTTTTTACTTACTTCCATAACTCTACTTTTCTCTATTCATACTCTTTGCAGTTTTTCTTACCCTGGCTACAGAGGTCTGGTACAAATCCCTCACGAAGTCATCTGCTGTGCTCTTCCATCCTTTAGGGCAGTCAGTAGGTCTGTGCCTGAATCTCTGATGCTGAAGCAAGGCTCCATGTGTCTAACTTGGATCCTGCCATGGCAAAACAGTATGCAGCTGACAGTTGTGTTGTGTAGCTGTGTCCAGGGTTGTTTTTTAGCATAAGCAGTTACAATACATTTTGTTTGGGAACTCCTTTATTCTAACCCACATGCTCTCTATCCTTACCCAAATGGGTATTCACTAAATGCACAACTTCAATATAAATAATCAACTCTGAAGGCATAAATTATTATTGCTGTTTGGTTTTGAAAAATGTACTCAGTGTTTGCTTAAGACAGCACTTCAATGCTGCTGTACTTGAATATGTAAGAACAAAAATAATCCTTTAGCAACTGCCTACTGCTGATCTATAAAATTATCCTTACCTTTTCTTACTCTTTCTTTAATATTCTGGCCTCTCCATTTCTCATGTAGATTTCCTGGTCTTGGGAATTTGAAGAGGGAGAGAGAGACTTGGGTGTATAGTTTCCAAGGGATTCTTCTAGTAGTATGCTGTATCACAAATAAACACAGGAAGAAGTCTATGTACTTGGTTTCAGTAGGAAGGTCGTAAATACCTTTTTTCGTGTGTGCTGCTTAAGGCTTGCATTTTCATAGGAATTCTGAACAAGGGTGACTTGGCAACTTAACATACTCAAGTACTTGACCCTGTGTTGGCTAATGAATGACACCCTTCCATGTGTCTGCTAGCTTACCTTGTGTAAACTTCTGGGTATCTACTTCGGTTGTATTATTGAAATTGTAAAGGGACCAAAGTACTTGTGAAAAGAAATGCCTACATTTTATTTAATATTGGAAATTTAATAAACTTCTACAAATGCAAGATCGACAAAGATACTTGTTTTGCACTTGAATGTAATGTGGGCTCATGAATCAATTAATCAGCATCTTGAAGTCCTAACAAATTTAAGTTTGGTTATTGAAAGCTAAGAGCTCATGAAACAAATGAGCTGAGGTTGGTTGTTTTCTGTAAGGAGGTGGTAGAGATCGAGAGAGAAAAATCTTACTGAGCAGTTGCCTTTCCTTTTGATTTTTACAGACAGTTTCCATTATACAACAATGACATCAGATGGCAGCAACCCAGCCCAAATCCTGCAGGACCATACCTTGCTTATCCTATAATATCTGCGCAACCTCCTGTTTCTACAGAATATACATATTATCAGCTGATGCCAGCACCATGTGCTCAGGTCATGGGTTTCTATCATCCTTTCCCTGCCCCCTATTCTGCACCCTTTCAAACAGCAAATGCTGTAAATACAGTTACTACAGAATGCACTGAGCGTCCCAACCCATCGGGCCAGGTCTTTCCGTTATCCAGTCAGCGAAGCAGAAGCAGTAACCGGGGACCAGTCATACAAAAAGTAAGTCTGTTTTTTAACAGGGTAAGTAAAACTGCATAGAGAAAATACCTTTGCCCAGGAAGCATGCATCTTATTTCAGTAAGAAATGAAATAAGTAAGAACAGGTATGGCAGTAGTATCAGTGGAAGGAAAGGTGGGCAGGAAAGGTATTAATCAGGCAATAGCAAAATTCTGCCTACAGAGATATTTAGTGGTAAAGTACTTGGTGAACTTATAAAGCCTGCAAGTATAATATGGGGAACTCCCACTGTCTCTCTGCTAGTTTGGTATTAACTGAGAATTACTTCATTAGAGAACAAAGGCAGTGTACCCATACCTTCTTTACCTTTTTTTTTTTTTTTTTTTAAATATATTTCCACTTTATAAAAACCAGTTCATTCAGAAAATATTGCAAAGAAGACTGATATTTTTATTAATACTTCCCTTAACCTTTTTTGGTTTTAAACATGTGGCTTCTGTAGAGAGCATTAGAACTTTCAGTTGCCTTATTTACAACTGTGAAGTCAAATAATATGACTTGTGTGTATGTGGCTAATCTTTTAAAACAGCAACAGCAGTTACAGATGCACATAAAAAATAAACGGCCTCCAGTGAAAAATGTTGCCACTCAAAAGGAGACCAGTTCTTCAGGTCCTGAGAACAGATCAAAGATCGTTTTGTTGGTTGATGCATCACAGCAAACAGGTAATGCTTTTTTGTGTTCTGGGTGTATGAAATTGCTAGTACTACATGTCAGTCACCATCCTTCCTAAAAGAAGGTGGCTCTGGTTTAGATGTGGCTTTTAAGAGAAAACTTTGTGGATCAAAAATATAATGAAAATGTGCTGATAGTTGTAGAGACCTACCCAGTCTGTTGCATTGTAGTGTTACAATGATAAGGTACTCCCGCGGAGATTGCTTTTCCCCTGTCAAAAGCAGACTCTTTGTGAAGGAGTTGATTGTTATTAATAGTTATATCTAGACATAATATGTTCAAATACAACACTGGTTTTGATTTTATTAGGAGATTGTTGTCATGTGCAGAGACTTTGGCTTTCCCTATTTTTTATGGTGTGTAGGTTTTTCATGTCCTTTAACAATTCCTGCACAAGTAATTTATTTATTTTTTTTTCTTGCAGACTTCCCTTCGGATATAGCCAATAAGTCACTTTCTGAGAGCGCCTCTACAATGCTTTGGAAATCAAAAGGCAGGCGCAGAAGAACCTCTCACCCTGCTGCAGAGTCCTCTAGTGAACAGGGTGCAAGTGAAGCAGACATTGACAGTGACAGTGGCTATTGTAGCCCTAAGCATGGCAATAACCAGGCTGCAGCCATGACTTCAAGAAATACAGATTCTTGTGCAATGAATGTACGTAAACATAACTGAATGACTTAACTACGTTTTTTTCCTACAAACTAATAAAATTACTAAAAACTCTTCTTTCCTTTTCAGGTTGTAGAACCATCAATAAGTACAAGTAAGTGTTGTCTTAGCTCATGAGCTGTTTACGATTTAGCTGGGTCACTTGTATTTATTTTGCTTTACAGTTTGCTAGGAATCATCTTTTGATCTGCTTCCAGCATGCTACTCTGATTGATGCGATACTTCTGAAGATATGTCTTTACTGTGATTTCCACCACCTCCAACAAGGCCCCAGTTATTTGTTGAATGAATGACTGTATAAGTAGCTATCACTAATGATTTGTCATCAGCTGCTTTTAAAGAATCAAAGAAAGACAGAGACTCCAATGGAAGCATTCAGATGAAGATGTGCTTCTGTTGTGTTTTATCCTCAAGCTTCCTTACTGTGTGAGACTGAAGTTCGTATCTGGGTAGAAATAGGGTTGAAGACTTTTCAATTCTCTATTTGAGAAGTACTCATACTTTTATAGAAGCTTTAAATAAGTATGGTAACATGAACAAACATTTTTAGTCTGGGCTGCTAGTAGCAACTGGACCCAAATCAGTATGAATGTGAACCTGATGTTTCCTTTGTCTGACTGCTTCCTGATGATCAGTTGTTGGCAGTAAGACTTTCATAATGCTTCTAATGTCTAGATAGAGCTGCAGAAGTAAGTCTTGTCAGAGGAGAATTAGACTTTCTCAGTGAACTTTATTTGTGTTGAAATTGTGTTCCTGGCTCTGATGGCATGTGTATTGTTATGGTGGGTACTATCATACTAATTAATTTTTTCAATGATGGCACTTCTCTTTTTCAGCTGGTATAAGTTGGACTAATGTAAATTCCCAGGCAACTCAAAAAAAACCTTGGATTGAAAAAACTCAGACATTTTCTAGAGGTGGAAGACAAGCTGAGCAAAGAAATAGTGCACAGGTATGTTGCTAATGGTTCTAAAATCCTAGTATTCAGTTTCTTGTAATATGTGAAAATAAGGAATTTTAAATGCATTATAAAATTAAGATACAAAGAATAGTTAATGAAAATGATGAATGAAAATTGTAGAAATTCAACCTGAAAGTTCAGTTGCACATTTCTACCTTGCATGTTTCTTCAGATGGCACTATATCATTTATATATATATATATGTATGTGTATATATAT
>NW_009938385.1:22384-32398 GCF_000696875.1 Nestor notabilis | reverse complement strand
GGCGCCTCTCCCTTCGGCCACCCCTGCCTCCGCCCCGCACAGCGCTGCCTACTCGCCCTCCTCCCTCCTGGGGAGGCATATTTATTACACCTCACCTTTTTATAGCAATTATACAAACTATGGGAACTTTAACGCTCTCCAGAGCCAGGGAATCCTGAGATACAACTCCGCAGCAGTGGCTTCAAACGAGGGACTAAGTCAGACTGTCCTAAACGCCAGCTCTGTCCACAAACAGAGCAGTGACTCTTTGAAAACGATCACTAACCAGCTAGAACAACATTACAGGCCCTCTAGTTATGATTCTAAGAAAGGTAGGTGACTTGGTTTTGCTGCTTTCTTTCCCCTTCTGCCGGGCCCCCCTTCCTTGACCCGTACAAGTCCTTGCTGCGCTGTAAATACCGAAGCCTTCTCTGGAGAAATCAGCGAGAGCGCTGTGACCGCTGCCACCGCCGAAGAAAGATGGGCATTAGTATGATTCGGGGATTAAAAACGGCGTGTCGCCGTCGTACCGTACCTGTCTTTAAGAACTGCAAGAGGAAATGTGAAAGACTTCTTTTAGATCAGACTCAGAGGCTGCAGACGCGGCATTTAAAAGTCTTTTTTTTTAAAAAAAAAAAAAAAAAGAAAAGAAAAGAGTGCACACAAAGATATCCAGAGAGCACTGGTGTCATTGCCCTTATTTTTTTTTTATTTTTTTCCCCCCCGACAAACTGATTTTGCTCTCTTTGTTTCCAGTATTCTCACGGGTTTCTGCAGCTTTGGGTTCAGATAATTGCTGACCTTGGACGTGAAATTACGTGGAGTGTGACATTTTTAACTTCTCCCTCCCCTCCGAAAAGTTTTGCATTAATATAATTGTCATCTTATTGTAAAGAAGTACTCGAGATACGGGTAATTATAAAATACTGGCCAGCCTTTTAAACGACCTAGCTACGTTAGGCTGGGACCTACATACGCTGTATAATCTAGTTAGCTGGCTGTGTCCTGTGACTAACTGACGGTTATATTTTGACAGATCCCACTGAAGTCTGCACAGTAGGAGTACAACCATACCTATAGAAGTGCAATCACACAGCAATGCAAGTAAGTGAGAACATTTTCTATTACACTGATCATTTGGCACCAGGTCTCAGACATGCTGCACAGCTCTGGACTTGCTTAACGTTGATTTCTTGCTTCATTACTGAAGAGCCTGATTAGGAAGTAAGACGCTCTTTTCTCCTGGTTTTGTAAACCTCTCATTACGATTTTTCTTTCTTGGGTTTGTCTTAATTTGAAAGCCAAGTTAGACAGTTCGCTCGCCTTGCCTGCACTTTGCTTGTGTAAGGCGAAGCTGTAAGGGCTATTTAAATGCTATGGAAAGAAAGCTTTAGGGAAAAAAAGAATCTTTGAAGGCATTTCTTTTTTTTTTTTTTTTTTGAAACAAAGTGCTTGTGCTCACGTGGCAGTGCTAAAAATTGTAGGTTCGGAGTGAGGCTTCCCGCAGGGACCATGTATTTAAAATAAAAAGGGACAATTATTACAGACCGACATGCATCTTAAGCAGGGCATGTTATCTGTGGATTGCCTCTGTGGATTGCCTCTTGCCTGGCTAGCAGTGGCACTCTTCATACCTCCACTCTTTAGGCTAAAACAACAAAACCCCTCGCCTTGCCGATATTTTTTTTCGACTAATTCTTTTGTTAGAAGAAATTAGACGAGTAAGAATTGCCCCCTCCTTTTTTTTTTTTTTTTTTTTTTTTCCTTTTCTTTTCCCCCTTTTAATGGTGTTAGAGTGTGATTGAAGGATTTTTGGATGATCTGGTTTTTTCCTTGGTCCACAGGTAGGTGTCACAATTGCTTTGAAAAAAGTCAGCAAGCCATCATCTCTCCCCGAGCTAATATATGTAACAAATCTCTAAATCCGGATCACATCTGGTGCCACTGTATAAAAGAAGACCACAGAGCACTCTTAAATCTTCAGAATCTAATTATTAAAACAGAATTTTGTTGGACATACGTGAGTTTACTGGTATAGTATAGTTTCCCCAATGTATGTGTGACTTTTGAAAACAGATATGTTTTTCTCAGGATATCTTGAATTGATCACTTCATTGCCACGGTATCTATTCGATAGGTGTGATAGGATTTATTGTAAAATTTATTTGTAAAATATGTATACAGTAGAGATAATAAAGACGTGATTGGAGAACTTGAGTCCTTACAAAGTGGAAACAAATTTGATATTTATTTTTGTAATGATATAAAGCTTCTAGTAATTTATGCAAGTTGTATTGCAATGGAATCTGAACTTTTTGTAAATAAATTTTGCCTGGTTTTTATTTGAAACGTTGATGGTTATACAATCTTTGGTTGTTTAACGAGAATTCTTTACTAATTTATATCTCTAATTGTAAATAAAAACAGACTAGTCTGCAACAATATCGTGGTTTTCGTTCATTTCCCCCCAAATAACAATCTATTATTTAGAAAATGACAAAAGTTGTAATTTCACTAGTAGAGCTTAGACCATAAAATGAGTAAGTAATTTAAATATGTTGCATAGATATGCTTTGCATTAATTGATTCCTTCTGGGTTGTTCCGTTATACTTAAGCTTTAAATACACACATGTGTGCAAATACGTATTTGTATATATACATGCATATGCGTAGGGAGAGTGATGTGAATACATGCATGTTTCTTATAAACTATGTTGGGTGTGAAGTAGCTCTTTATTTGAGTTAACATTCTTTAACTCCACAATTTCTAAGGAAAAAAAAAAAAAGAATTATAATCAGCTATGGCTTATTTCTAATTTCTTTGTTTCTGCTTCTGGCTAAAATATGCGAAAGGGGCGGGGAGAAGGAAGATATAAAAGTCCAATTCCTGTTTTCTATTATTTTCCTGCTTTTCTTCCTTGTATCCGTAAACTGTATCTTTACAGTCGTATTGGAAATCCACTTTGATTGGGCTCATAAAATCAGCTAACTAATCAGTTTAATTTTTAGTAAAATAATGGGAATCTTCATATGATATAATTTCAGAAAAGAAACGAACAATCATTTATTTTCCCCCAAAGATAAATTGAATGAATATAACTTACGGTTATAAAACAAGAATAATAGGTTCTTAGATTGCCCTTTAATCAATCATACACTTATTTTTCAAGAGGCTCATCTATTTTATTCCATGATTAATAATGTTCCAGCATGAGAGCATTATTAGATCCCAGCAGGGGAGATCCTGAATGCTTTTAGCTGCTTTGGAATGGTCAGTTGGGGTTCATTATGGTCTGATATTGAACAATTTATAAAATCTTGTCTAAACATCTGCCAGCTCAGATAGGCCGATGTGTCTGAAGATGGGAAATTGCTGGACCAGTTGATATTGACAAACGGATCTCTCTCCAGTGGCTTTTTGTTCAGTGAAAATTAGTGGCCTCTTGCTCAGGTCTTGTTAGAAAGGGCATTTGAAAGTGATCTTAGATACTTCAGGCATCAGCCTTGGGAATGTTAACTGGATAAAGAGCTGTGCTAGTCTGGAGTCAGGAAATATGTTGCTATTGTATTAAATAGAGAGAAATGAAGCTGGTTTTCTTAAACACATACACACAATTCCCATGATCCATCTTCCCCTGCACGCCCCCCACCCGCGCCCTTCATATTTTACTCCTATACAGACTACCAATTGGCTGAAAATATGCATGTGTTTTTCAGCTGATAGGGCAGAAGTTAACTTTGTAATTCTGGAAAACTCTGGAATTCATCTAGCTAAATAGAAAACACTGAAGATCTTTGCAGTTGGAGGCCTACTTGTCTTCTTATGTTGTCTGTAGAATGTTGCTTCTCTGCTCCTGTAACATCCTGTTTTTCATTGAGGTAAAATGCATTTGTATCTGCGTGTAGTGTGTAGTACAATTAGAGAAACAGCTAAGAAATAATTCAGCTTTTCCCCTCCAATTTACATATGATGTAGATTCAAATATTTACCGTAATCTTCCTTGGCCGCCTTTACTGTGCACTTGAGGAAGATTTTACGGAGGGACTTTTTATGTCGGGGGAGATGCCTGAACTTTCTTTTTCCCCCTCTTGCTCCTACTCCATCCACCCCAACCACCCACATTTTATGTTCCAGGTCTCTGTTGGACACGATGTGCACATTTCCATTGGTAAAAACCAAAAGCTGTGGCAGAGATTAAAAAAGGCTAACGACATTCCTTTGATGTTTATACGCCCAAAGACTTATAAAAGATTTCCATAATTTACCCACCCTTGCTAGTATTTAGACCTGGATTTCTTTCTGGAAAGAAAAGTAGAAAGACTTGGAAAACTCGCTTTTAACTATTCACTATGTATGTAAAACCCAGTGGACTACTCTCATCCTCTGAGAAATTCACGAACGGTTCATGGATGCAGATGGGCGACACCCAAACGATTTGGCAAATAAACGAGCTTTTTTAAAACAGAAATTAATGGGCAAGAACTGCATATTCAACGTCATTTGAGATTTAATAATAAAAATTGAAAGCAGGAGGAAAGTGCAGCCTTGCAAGATTGTTGGCACAAACAATTCGACTATTTCAGTATAGCGAGAAAGAGGGATGAACGATAAAATACATCACTTGGTGTACGGTTTATTTCATAACGATGCTAATCAGCCCTTTGGGACTAAACCCCCACACCTCTTTCTATATTTACTTTCTCCCCCACCCCCTTCTCTCGTTTCTGTGCTTGTTTTGGAGTGGGAAAGACAAACCCTCCCCTCTTTGAGGCCAGAGGTTTCATTAGAGCTGATTTATTGAAATTCAGGCTTTAATCTCAGGTGGGATCCCGGAGGAATTGGCTGTGTCGTCAAATAGGAAGAGGGTCGCTTTCCACTTTGCACTTCCTGGGCTGCTTTTTTCCTCGCTCCCTGCAAATGTCAACATTTGTTCTCAATAAAAGAGTTATTGTTTCAGGAAAGCTGCTCACCAACTGCCTTGGAGAGTGGAAAAAATCGTCGCCCACCTTTGTTTAGCTGGAGACTGGGGGAAGGGATGGAGACGGAGGTAACACGCAGCCCAGGCCAGCAGCGGACAGACAGACAGACAGACGTGGGAATTTCTGCTATATACCAGCTCCCGGCTGGAGGTGAATGGGCACGACTAAGGGGAAAGTTAATATTAAGCTCGATGGGCGCCTGCTTTTCCCTCCTTTCTTCATTTGCATCTTAGCCCTCGTAAGAGAGAGGGAGGGTGCGGACAGGGGAGACATAGCAACAAAACCACCGCCACCAAGTTGCAAGGTGCAGTGTCTGATTTAGCCCTACCTGGCGGCACCCACATCCCTAATAGGCCATCAATAAACTCCCGTTGCGGGGGTGGGAACCCTGTTGAGAGGAGTGGGAGAGGACCGGGCAGCCCGGAGCGGCTCGGCTTGGTCCGGCCCGGCCCGGCTTCTTCGTGCCCAGCCTCACAGGGGAAAAAAAGAACCCAACCCCTCTCACCACTGAAAGTTTCTGCCTCCGTCACATCTTACATCTCACTTAAAGGCGGTTCAGACTCACCGCGCTGCTGAGGAACCGTGGCAGGGATGTAATCAATACCGGGAGTATCTTATTGCTTATTAACTTTTGGGGAAAGAAAAAGGGGAAAAAAAAAAAAAAAAAAAAGAAAGAAAGAAAAAGGCGGAATTTACGTATAGGTCGATTCGTTGCCTTCTGCATCAGACATTTCTCGGGTGCTTGGGCAAACTTCTCACGATTCAGGTAGTCTAAAAGAGCCATTCTATTGTAGGAATTGCATAATGATGGTAAAAAAAAAATAATTGCTATTAACAGTAATACTGCCCATTAAGTAATATGATGTTCATCCCTTTGTTTTTAATCCAGTAACTAATAACTCGGGTATGTTTCCGGCTTCTAAAGAAATAAAAGAGAGGTAAAAAAAGAAAAAGTTAAGAAACAAAGGGATCCTCGGTGAATATTCAAAGCACCCATGCATCTAATCCCTGGCTACTAGTCGGCGGCTCTGAAGCAGAGTCTTTATTGAAAGTACAGAGGGAAGGCGCGACCGGCGGGATACATGCTGGCAGCTCGGGGATGCGGGCAGCGACAGGCGCTGGGGGAGCGTTTTACCTGTGAGCGTCCTGGCCGAGTTGACAGCCGGGCTCCCTCAATCTGGACTCATATCCCCCCCCTCCTTTGACCCTACCCCCTCTCAACCGTGACTCACGGGGGAATGTCACCGTTTCACATCCAATCCGGGCTGAGCCGGCTGCTTTTTCCCTGAGCATAAGTAAGGGACGGAAGGACGCGGACGCTGTGCCTCGGAGGGGGGCCAGTGTTAACTTTGCTCCTCTTGGGATTTGGGGACTGAAAGAAAAAGACAAAGGGGGGTGAAGCGGGGGAAGGGCTTGTCACCCCGGCCATGCTCTCCTTGGAAAGGCAGGAGCGCAGGCCAGCAGCGACAGTCACTTCTGCTCCACCCGAATTTGGGTCATACATGAAGGGGGATTTTAAAATACTCTTGATTATTTGAGAGAGAAAAAACCCCCAATCCAATAATAGTCCTACTGCTCCTCTTGCGGCGGTTGTGCGTGGATACTGTCGCTGCTCAGACTCTTAAAAATCCCCCAGGGGAAAAAAAAAAAAAAAAAAAAGTATGTACATTTTTATAGGGAGATAAATTGACAATTTATTGTGTATAACTTCTGTTCAATTATTAATCGTTAGTGTCAACAACAGGGTTATAATTACTTTCAGTTATTTAAAGGAATATTTATTTTTTCTTCTCTCTGATCTGGTAATTAGTTAATGCTCTGGAGTAATGAATCCAAAGCTGATTTGATAATGATTGAGACAGTTTTTTTCCCCTCTCTTTTGGCAGACCCCCTCGCAGGGAGGGGAAGGAGGGAGGTATCTCCCCCCGTTTTTGCAAAAAGTCCATGTAAAGTCAAATCGCGGCGCGTTTCACTTTTCAGAACATAAATAACGATTCTGGGAGGAAAAAGGGCAAAATGACAAACAAATAGAGCGCAGCTGGGATGAATAAGGCCGATCAAAGTTAGCGGGGGCAGACGCTTTCCACAGCCGCAGCAGGTCTGAGTCCCATAAAGGTGCCAGCAACTCTTACTTCTCTCCCCGAGATCAAGGGAGAGGGCGAGTGGGACATTTTAACCCCCTGACATCTTCCCGCTAGCGGAGGAGGGGGGAAGAGAGAAGGTGAAGGAAGAAGCTGAGTATTTATTGTCTGGGGGAGTCCTCAATGCCTTCACGATCGCCCCAGGAAAGGGAAAGGGAGGGAAGAGGAGGGTGCGCTTTACCTGGAGCCCGCGGAGCCCCCGCTCAGCCCGCGCAGGATGTGCGGAGAGCGGCGCAGCGCAATGCGGGGCGGGAGCGGCGCAGTCTTGTGCGTTTAAACGATCCTGAGCACGGCTGAGCCCTGGGGATGGGGAAGTAAGAAATTATTATTACATTTTATTTTTTTCCGTCCTTGCGGGAGCTCGGTAGAGCTTCCTCGTGAAGAAAAGCAGCAAAAGGGCAGCCCTCAGGGAGCGGGGCTGCCGCCTTGCTCCCGGGTCTTGGGGCGTAAGTAACCCCCTCCTCCCCGGGCCTTGGACCTGGCCGCCGAGGGCGAGGGAACTACTGGAAAGTCGCTTCCTCCACCACTCACACACCCAGTATAGGCCAGTGGTGTTGAGCCGAGGTAGAAACTCCACCGCTATCCCCCTTCCTGCTTCCCTCCAGCCCTCCGCTTAATTTAGCGCCAGGCGAGGACTAGGAGCCAAAAGCACTTTTCGTTTTTAGCGCAATGGGGCTCGTTTTACGGCAGATCTGCGTGAAATGGAATACACGTAGACAGTATTATATATAACAGTAATATGTTTTATATATAAAAATGTTTCCCCCGTGCAACAAAACTGCAGTGGGAATTGCAGTGCAAAATGCAAGTTTTAAAATTAATTCATCCTGACAGGTTTGACATAGCCCGGCTCCCTTTTTCCTTCAACTCCGTCCGCAAATGAATGCCGCTTCCAGAGTGTATGTTTTAATTTGTCACATCAAGGCAATAAAAGGCAGCAATATATAGTTAAGCCAGTTAACATTGTAATAACAGGTTTAAAGGAGCAATTAAATGGTAGTGAGTCGCATGTCTGACTTTCTATAGGCATTACCACATCAATGGTACCTTTTAGACTGACTATAACTTAGCATGATTGTCTCAATTAGTTTAGCTACATGATAGTTATTGTGAACTCTTTCTGAGTAATCAATGTTACGCAAGCTTATGGGAAGGAGCCTTTAACAGGGGTGAGCAACAGCTAAGTAACACGGACCTCCTATTTCCAAAAAAAACCTACCTTTCTCTCTCTCCCCCCACCTTTTTGTTTTCCTCTCTCCTCTTCATTTCCTTCCCCCAGCCCGAAAGAAAGAAACCGTAATTTACAGTCTTATAAATCTGTTTCCTAGATCGGTGTAGCTGAACGTAGATTTACAGGCAAATAACGCCTTTCTGCCGTGGCTGGTGAAAGGAACGGCTGCCTCGGGGCAGCGGGGATGGCGAGGCGTCCCTGCTTGCCCCTCTCCTTGGTTTTAGTGGGGTCTGTCGTGGCTGTTCGTTGTCATGATTCAGCCCTGAGCCGCAAATAGCCTTGAGGGATGCTCACGTCAAATGTCTACAGAACACGGATGGGCGCCTCGTTGGCACCGGAGCCACTCCGGGTCGGCAAGTTGCGGGGGGAGAGACCTGTGTGTGCGTGTTAACCGGGGTGTGAGGGTGTGTGTGTATGTGAGGGGGCTCTGTGTATGTTTGTGTGTGTCAGGGGGAGGAATGACTTCAAAGCGGGGTTACAAATGCGATATAACGCAGAGAAAAAGGTTCCTGCCGGAGCAACCGGCCGTTTAGTCACTTGTTAATTCAGCACCTACAGACTCTCTCATTAAATACCGAGCCACGGGTGGCTGATGCAAAATACAGAGGCTGCAAATTTAGTGGGAGTTGCATGAACTGCTTCGAAACACTAACAAGTTTGTATTGTTTTCTGTCGACGGGGGAAAGAAAAAAAAGAAAAAAGAGCGAGGGAGCGTGTACCGTTAAAATTTAAGGTAAACAAGAGGCAAGGTATATTTCTGTTGGTGAAGTTATTCTCATTAGTCCTAACAATGTCCCACCATTAGACAAGGCTGGAGTCAGCCTCAGTCTCAAGATTTCAGATCTGCAAGTTTTTTGGTGTTTTTTTTTTTTTTTTTTTTTTTTTTGTGCACATTACATTTCTGTCATGCTTTGCAGCAGAACACGATATCCCCAAAGAACCCAAAGAAAGAAAAAAAATACTCTGACAGCAACCATTAGTTAAGAGTGCAATGAATAAACCCCTTGCACAAGAGTATCAGGACTAATTAAGATTCTGTTTAGCAGCCCTGGATGGAATGTTAATGTAGCTTTGACTAACTGGGAATAAGCAGGGGGAAAAACTGCATTTTAAGAGGAATGCTGGGGTGATAACATCTCTCACTTCTTCTGTCCAAGGTCTGCCCAAGCCTGTTACAAAGTCATTATCTCAAATTACTCCTGTACTTCATTTTTAGAGGGCTTGGGCAAGATCCCCTGGCGTTGAAGCGCTGCCTAGAGCCTCACAAAGCCAATACTCTCTAAGGGGATAAAGGCTGAATCAAACCACTATCTCTACCTTCGAGAGTTTGCTGGTACCAGTTCCTTGGACAAATACAGCCAGGATTCTGGAGGCAGATTAGGATCTATTGCTGGCGTCTCCTTGCAAATCCCTAAAGGGTTTTTGACCCTTTGAAGTTTCGTCTATTTTGCTTACACAGAAGTTTACATGATTAAGTCAGGATTTTACAAGGCTCAACAAGGCAAATTTAGTCACCTCGGCACACTCAACACCAAAAAAAGAGTGAAATATCCAGTTGTCCTGCTACTCGTTTAGCTCCAGAAATACTAGCATACCGTGATATTCACAGTGATTAGTTTAATAAGGGAGAAAAAAATATCTGCAAAACTGCTTCAGCAGGGGAGGGCAAAAAAAAATCCCCT
>NW_009938385.1:0-22327 GCF_000696875.1 Nestor notabilis | reverse complement strand
TTATATTTTCCCCAGCCTTTGATATAGTAATCCTCCAACCTCCCCCCGCCCTGTTCCCAATCATCGAAAATACAGCTATTATTTCCCAAAGTCCTTTCCAGTCTTTCTAACATTTCCAGCCTGCATTCACTCCTCCTTATCCAGGCAGTTGCATTTGGTATTTTTGTTTAACTTCACCGTCGAGTAACAAGCTCTCCGAAACAAACTTTTGCAAATGCTTTCCTTGTTAAAAGCAGCTTCGCATAATGCAAATCTTTGCTTGGAAGGAGAAGGCTTGGAATTGACAGCATTAACAGCCAAGGAGGAGCAGAGCTCTTTCTTGGGCATAGCTACCTATTTAAAGAAGTCCTCTGCAATCAGAGCGGAAGGTTGTAGCTGGAGACTGCATCTGGCCCACCATACTTGCACTGCCTTTTTTGGAACACAAAACAATCACTTTTTCTCTCTCTTTCTCTCTCGAAACAATTCCTTTCTCTCTTCCTCTCTCTCCTCCCACCAGAGGGAAGATCACTCTGCCAGTGGATTACTGCTGCAGTTATTTTCTGCAAAGGAAGGAATGATTGGTTCAGGCTCTGAATTATTATAATTCTTTTTTTTATTTTATCAATATAATAACAACAACAATAATAATGTAAATAAATAAATAACCAGACCTGGCAGGCTGGATAGTTTCTATAGCTGGGTCAGTGAGTTGCAGGGCCAACAAGGGCAATCAAGCGAGCTGCAGATTTCTCTTCCTCAATTGATTTATAATTGATGAATGGATTTTCTTGTGCAGCTGCAGCGTGGTTAAAAGCTATTGAAGAGGTAGGTGTCCTGGAAGGTGTTATTTTGTAAGGGAGACAGTTAGGAGTAACTGGGTGCGTTTATCAGCAGGAGATCTGAGCAAGCAACATGATTACATTAGCTGTTAGTGGCTAGGATTCAACTTTCCATAGGCCTCCAGCACCTGCAGCCTGGTAGGTGACTCACATGGAAATAGGTTCCTGCTGGCTGCCGGCACACTGGGACATTGTTCTGGCACAGAGCACCCCATTGATTTTGGTGAGGAGCACTGTGCCCATCTCAATGGCACGCTGTGCACTGCTGCCATTCTGGCAGAAATCTGTTGGGTCTAGTTTTGCAAGAGAAAGAGAGAAGGTGTGTGTGGGGGAGCATTATCTTGCAGCATTTCTTTCTCTCACACATTTTAAGGAAGTGGAAGGGATTTTCATACCCTTTAATACAGGCATATTTCTTATTTCTGCTGTGTCTTTGGATGAACCTGATAGTTAAAGCATTTGCAGTGTGTCTTAAAGAGAGAGAAGCTTTAAAATGGGTACCAAGAGATATGCAAAGCTGTTATCGTGTCTCTGGATTGTGGGTGTTTACCACAGGTCTGGATGAACTTTAGGGCCTGATCCCTGACTGGGGGGCATTCTATATGGTCTGGATTCACATCCTAAACCATATGGGCTTCAGTGTGGTACCTTGTTTTTGTGTTGCTCTTTGGGAAAAAAAAAAGTCTTCAGAAAGGACAGGCCTTCAGGCATCAGGACCTCCCTGCAACCTTTTTGAAAGGGCTAAGAACTATATTCAAGAAGAGAACAAGACGTAAATGACATAGAAAAGTCTTACTCAAATTCTTATCCTTGAGATCACTCAGCTTCAGGATCATGCCCTTTTTTGACCTTAAACTCACCCAAGAAATCATGTGCTGTCTTTCCTTATGTCTAGAAAGGTTTCAGCCTTCCCAGGGGTGAGGAGACTATGCCTAACTGTGTTTGGGATGCTGACCCCAGCAGGCCCCCACCCCATGTCCTTGAAGGACTCAGGCTGCTACACCCTCCCTGAGCAGACCTAAAACTGCAGTTGCTCATAGGAGGTGGATGTCGTTGCCTTCTTCCATGCAACTGAGATGGAGTTGTTTCTGCTGGTGACAGCACAGCACAAACCCAGCACGAAACCCTGGAAGCAGGGACAAATATATTCCCAGCAGAGTGACTTAACCTCTAGGCAACACAGCCGTGTCCCCACACTGCCTCTCGCTCTCTGGCGCTGTGTCCCTCACCTCCTTTTTCTGCGCAGCTCCATCAGGAAGGAGAGAGTGAGACACCCCACATTCCCCTTTCTTTACCTCTCTGTGAGAGAGGGGACAGAGACTTTCACGTAGAGGCAGGCTACAGCACATGGACATTATTTTCCCTGAGCTTTGGGTTGTGTAAGCCTGTGGGGGGAGCAGATTTCAGCCACATTTTGCCACTTTTTATATTTCCTAATGGATAGCTGCACACAGAGGAGGTGGCTTTTGTGCCCAGGGAGAAGGCTGCTCTAGACACAACCCCCCTGCAGGCAAGGTCTTCAGGTAGGCAGCTGCTGAAATGCAGGTGGGGCTCAGTCGCACCTATGGGACAGTGAGAGGGAGTGACGGAGAAGCTACAGGATTTATTTCCTCTTTCTTTTCCAACTTTCTCTTCCACGAGGTAGGAAGAATCTTGTTCTCATCATGTGTTTCTTCTGGGATAGAAAAACCAAATCCACACACAAACCTCTGGTGTTGAGCTCTATCTGTTTCTACAGATCATAAGATTTCATTCTTTTTTTCTTTGATGGGTTTTTCATTTGTCTTCTAATTTTTGAGCTTCTTTCGTGACAAATTTTACGCTAAAAGTCTGGGAGAGAGGGCTTCATTTATAAAATAATGAAATGTGGAATACTCACCTCATTACTCAGCTCTAGGACCTGGGGGTTTGAAGTAAAAAAAACCCACAAAAACCCAAAAATGTATGAGATTTCCCATAAAACACTGAAATCTCACTTGGCTTTAAAATATTATTATTGTCAGCAAAGTGACTGCGTAATTAGATTTTTATTTCTCTATATTTAGTTGGTCTTAATGTCTGTAAACTAGATCATCTCGTTTCATTGAGCCACATTTTTTTAAGTTCTTGTTAGAACTGCAAAATGTGGTAATGGAGGAATAAAAATCTACCTCCTTTGGATTTTTTCATAGTAAATCATTTGACTTGCAAAATACTATTGGTGAACATGTATGAACACATAATTTAAATTTCTTATACTGAATTTGACCATCACAAATAAATTGTTTATATTTTTTTACAAAGAATTATATAGCAGAATCCTCTGAACCGCCTTTGTGCAAAGCCCGTTCTGAATTACAAACACACACAATTCTACTACAGCTAACTTCAGTGGGAGTTGAATACTCAAGAAGTAGCATTCAAATAAACTTTTATCTATAATAGCAAGAATGAAACTATTGTCCTGCAATTGACATAACAGGAAAAAGTATTCGCACAAGCTAATAAACAGAAGAAACTGCTCAGTTAAAAGCATAACTTTTTGGACGTTTTAGGGGACTAGCAACAATAAAAATGTCTGTGGAAATATGGTCTATAATATCCTTGAAAAATCCATACAGCTGAGTCCAATTTCTGTTATTGAATCCAGTCCTAAAAAAAGTGGTAAAGTTGAACTATTCATACTTAAGTTATTTTAATGTAGTGTGCATATAAGCTTATTATTACTAATGGAGTAGTTTTGGGATTCTGAAGATAGTAAGTCACAGAGTAAATCCATAGTAAACTTGTTTTCAAGCTAATCAAAGCATTGGACAGCAGATAAATCTGTACATTTTGTCTCTGATTCTTTTTTCCTTTTATTTTATTCTAATCCCTTCTGTAATGTCTGTGAATATTAAGCACAAATGCATTAGGTGCCTGTGTGAGTCAGTGGGAAATATGACTTCAGTCACCTTCTTCCATTATCACACTGTCATTGGAATATTATTGTGTAAAAGTATATAATACATATGCAGTAAAAATCAGTTGTGAGAAACAGCCTCTTTTAAAATACGTCAAGTCACCCATCAATATTGAGAAAACAGTTTCTAACATTTTCCTATTGTCAATTAGCTGGTTTTGTATTTAACGAGAATAAAAGAGTATGTCAGATCTAAAATCCAAAATCTAAAATACACAGATTGAATGCAAGCCTGTTCAATTAAACAGAAGAATTGTTATATGGGAAGTGTCATCTTTTTAGTGGAAAATTGTTATCATGGATATCCATCTTTATACAGAATGAAGAAAAGTTCAGCAGAAAAAAGTGAGGTCATATAAAAATTACTTTATTGAAAAGCATATTCATAAGAGGAAAAATTAAGATTCCACAGCCATTATCCACACTTCCAACTGCTTGAATTTAAAGGCTAAACAAGTTAAATCCTTTTTTTTTTTTTTAATTACCTATTTTTTTTTTAACTGTAATACACAGGATTCCCTATCAGGTCACGTAGTGGAGGACAAAATTCCAGGTGCTTCTGGAGCCCAAGACTGTGTGGTCATGCCTCCTAGGCACACTGGGCGTATGACTAGGAAGGCTATTGTCCTGAGCTGGAGTGCAGAAGGGGGGTTGAGGATTTTCTTGCAGAAATGTGCTGTGAGGCACTCCTCCACCTCCAGCTCTGTGCCATAGCTTCTCTCCCAGTCTGTGATTCCAGATGCAGCTGGTTAGTAGATCACAGATCAGGTCAGGCAATTGCATTTGATGTGTGTGGGTCGTATGTAAGACCCATATGTAAGAGAGAAGGAGTTCAGGGGGTGGGGGGGGAGAGAGAGAGAGAGAAAATAGCACTGCCTTGAAAATGTGCGAGGCCCAAGCACAGTAAAAGGAAGATGTGTTGGGAATCAAATCGTACGAAATGTGTGAGTTCTGATACTTCCTCATGTATGTTATTTCCACTTTTTTTTTTTAAACAAGATAAAAATAATTTGTGCTGTAACTACTTCTTACCGTCTACCATCATCTGTAAGAATCCAGCATTTTTTGTATACACCTCATCAACCAAACTGAACACTCAATATATTAGGCAGTGTCAGGCGGAGGAGTTGGGACTGTACGTGCTGCTGGGAGCCTAACCTAACCACCTTCTTTTCACCTCACTTGCTGAAGCCATCAGATATTTCTGGAACAGCATCTGCTGGTGGTAGAGAAAGACTTTTAGTTTCTTGTCAGACAGACTTAGCCATCACAGCAATTAGTTAATGTAGGGAGTAAAGAAGGGCAAAACCTGTGACCTACACTGAAGCTGGGAAAGTAAATACCTAATATTAAGAACACTCTCAAGAGAAATGTGGTGTGTTTATACACAGGAGAGAGGAGGAGGAAACCGCATTTCTACCAAAATCAGAGCTTTATAATGTTCAGCCAGGATTCGTCTACATCCTGACACTCAGCTATCAACTTGCAACGTAATGTTGGCAGTGCCCAGGTTAAAGGAGTGCTATATATTTATAAAATATATTTTACATTGAAAATGTGACATCACATTACTGTAGCTCTACAGAATTACATGTTAAACATATTAATCTCTTCAAATATCTTAATAATCCATGAATCAATATATAGGGATCTATGAGTTGACTTTAAGGGAATACAGATGCCTTTATCTAAGAATGTACACACATTTAGACTTATAATAGATAAACCACGATGAGGTTAGGTTTTACATCTATTCATTTAAGATTTATGCATGCAACTGTTATTATACCCTGTAAGCACCTCCTATACGAATCTCTTGAAAGGAAAACCAAATCTTATTATAAAATAATGAAGATATTCTTTATCCAGCTATTCAGTTTATTGCCATGTAATAAAGAGAATGGGATAGATTTCATAGTAATTTGAGAAAAAAGACTTTCTAAATATGATTGAGGGTTTTTTTCCCCTAAGTTATCAATAAATCAGGCTTTGCAGTGGTAAATAACTGTGCGCAGCAGGATTTCAACAAGTGCATTCAAGATCAACCTTGAAGAGGTACCTGGAGCACCGTAAGATGTTAAAGCCATTTTCATCTCAGAACTCTAAGATCATTTACATTTTAACTTGAGTACTAAATATATCTTAAGTGAAAATAGTCACTGATGCTACTCAAAAGAGGCTGGTGAATTTACTAAGAGCAATTTGACCCTATGAGTTTAATGGGAATTTAACATGAGAAACAGATCATGTGTTTGATGTGATTACGTACAAACACAGGTAAGCAGAAAAACTTTGAAATGCATGAGAAATAACAATACTAGCAGATGGTTAAAAATAGATAACACTCAAAACTGAACAGTTGTATGTAAATATATGCTACAGATGGAGCTGGAAATGAGATCCCTATTTAAAGATGGATAGCATTTTCTTATGTAAGATTCTGGTGTGTTTCTTATTGTTAGATGTAATCGTTCAGACAAGAATTTTTATGACTGATGTCTGCCTCACACTGTGCATCTTGCTTTTATATAAAAAGAAAGCTTCAACAAAATAGTTTAACTGTTTCCAGGAATGATAGGGAGAAATGATTTGATTTGGTAATGTTAAAAATCTGTATGACCTTAGTGAATAAACTGCTTTAAAGTAAATTATGTTAATTTAGGAAGGAGGGTATCTTGAGACCAGAAAGAGGTTTGGGGTTTTTCGCTTTCCCTGTAAAAATACACACAAGTTTGGCAGAATTATCACTCGGTATTCTTGATATAATATTTTATAATTTAATTATTTGTCAATTTCATCTGTAGTATGTTTGTCCTGGGTTCAGCTGTAACAGTTGCCAAGGCTGGCAATCTCTGAGCAGAGCTAAGCATGTCATTCCCTATAATTGTTCGTCTTATGTGCCTCAGTAACTCTAGAAGCGAGGGCAAGAAGACTGTCTTTTTTTTTCTCTCTCATTCCTCCTTCATTGCCCTCTGCATCACTTCAGGGCAGTTTGAAGAAGGACAGGTTATTTCAAATAAAAGTCTGAGTGGGGAGCAGAGCTGGGACAGGGCCAGGTATCTGCAGGACTTAGGATCTGAAGGAGGTGGCAACAGGCACTAGAAGAGGTCATGAACAAGGTCAGGCAGTAGAAACAAAAGAATTAGGAAGAAAGGTGAAAACAGCTTGTGCAGAGGAAAAGATAGGGGAGGAATATGACAGATTAGAAAAGAATGGAAAAGGTCTATAGACACTAAAACATATAATCTTCCAGAACCTGGGATAGGACCCAGGATTTCTGTTTTTCAGGGTTCTTCTACTACTTACTAAATAACTGGGATGTCACAGGCAGTGTAAATCTCTTATTCCCCATAGCAGAGGATCCACAATCAATGTTGATTGTTCCCTTGTCTCAGGTGACAAACTTCTGCTGGAATTCGGATTCCAGCACCATTGTCCACAATGTGTGAGTTGGAAAGATTTCATATGATTAACATTTTTGTCAGACTGAGAAACAAAGAAGTGATTATCATTTTTTATTCCCTAGGCTCTGCCACATCCCACTTGATTGTCTGCTGGATAGACATATGTCTGAGAAAGAGGCACTATTTCAAAAACTAGCCTTTACTTGTGGATTTCCTAACTTTTCAATGTTTGGCCTTGTAGCACTAAACTTTTGTTTAAACTTGATTCTTGAATTCAGCAAGCGACAGAAGAAAATGACATGACTTTTTGTCACTCATCATCCATTCTATGACTGTTTATGTGTGAGTGTATGAATGTACACATATATGTGCTTTATATATATGCATATATCTCATTATGTGTTCTCTTTTTTCATATGTCTTTTTGTGGGCTGAAGATGGAATAAGGAGTACCAGGGAGCTACGTTACTCTGGTGAAATAATTTACCTTATTTGAGTGAGCACTGCCAAATCCATCATGAGAATTTGTGACATTGATGTTATTCAGATGTGAGAGTTTCTATGATTGCAACTATTGGCTGTAGCTATTTAGAGACTTTCTGTTTCTTCCAGCAGTGTTAGGGCTGCAATATGCTGTAACTAACTGATTGCAGCAAGGCTCCATGCTAAATTTATGTATACAGAGCTCCCATATCTGTCCAAAAATGTATGCAGATAGCTAGTGTCAATGCAGGCACTGAGCCATTTGTAAGTTTAAAGTTACTGGTTTACATTAACATTTGCAGGATTTAAGTCTTGGTTATTTTGTTGTCTTCCTAAATGGGAAAAGGATATGGACAAGGCAAGGCTAAACTGCCAGATGTGTTAGTCCTGCCAGAGCATTTGTAGTGTATCTAATGCTTTTCTTGAGCCAGTTGGTCAGTCAGTCAGTTATTCTCCCTCCAAAAATTATTCCTAGGAAGGAAAACAACTGAAGAATTTACCAACTGAAAGAGTAAGAGAGAGGAACATACTTTTCTTCTTGCTTTCATTCCTGGAGAAATAAGATATGACACAACACAAAGTAACAAACATCTAATATTTGATGCCATCCAAGAAGTAAAGAAGGAAAGTTTTAAGGATCTCTCCATTCCCAGCTATGCAGATTAATAATCACACCAGTAAGAATTCAGATTTCTCGTTTTCATATATTATACAGATACCACTATTTATCCTGGTATTTGACACATATGCATGCGCGTGTGTGTGCATGCATATTTCTCTCTTGTATAATGGACATAGTTACTTATGCACATCTGCAAGAAAGTTTGACTTCAGATGCTTTATTTCAGAATGTTTGGTAATCCTTGATTAATATTTATGATACCAAAAGAGTTATTTCAAAACATTTTTGCAATGGTCAATCAAAAGTACTAAAAAAAGTGTATTATGCCATGTAAAATTTGTCAATCTAGGATAATTTTGGTATCACATTAAGAGAGCATCATTACTATCTAAAAATGATGGCGTTTTCATGAAGGCAATTCAGACTTGCTTGAACAAGCCTGGCACTTTCTGTGGCTTCACAATTAAAAATTTCTCACTTTCATGAGCTCCTGTCTTGCCAGTAGCCACATATTGTACTTCTTTGACACCAGTATGCTGAAGAAGCTCTGTTCTGTTATGCTCTGTTCTGTTATGCCCTGCTGTTTGCCACCACATTGCATCAAGGGATGTATCATCCAAGGATGAAGCTGGCTACTGCTTACTGAAGATGTCTGTCTTTCCACTGAAGTTGCAGGGAAAGGGCAGTCTTAGGCTGAGGAAATTTCATGCCTGTGAAAGAATTGTGCTCAGGTTTGGCTCTAAGCAGGCAGTATTTTGTTCAGTAGCATTAAAAACAAATGAAAAAGTGCACAGAGAGCCAAACTGCGTAGGACTTCACACTAGAAATCTGCGTCCAGATGCCTGAGGACATCCATTTGGGCTGATGGATGTCCAGGGGGAATTCAGTTTTGTCTTCCCAAGACTAAGCAGCTTGTGCCCGATGTGGGGAATTGGGGGCCAGCTCTGGGGAGCCAGGCGCCCAGATCCTGCTCCATCCGGAGGGATGGGGCGGTTGTGGCTGCATCATGTTTGCAGCAGTGTTGTGCTCGGTTTCACTTTCACCCTCCCGAGTGCATTCCTCTAGCAATCCCCTGCCCCAGGCAGCTGTTTATTTTGCCTTTGTCTATAAGCCAGCCTTAAAAAAAAAAAAAAAAAAGGAAAAATTATTAATCATATGTCCACTATAATACTTTGCTTAGATATGTCTGGATTTTAGAGGCTCCTCTTTGTAGACACTGAATAGTGTTTTACACAACTAGTTTTCAAAGGTTGGAGTGGATGTTTAGATTATATTGTTATGATATTCTTTTACAGGAAAAAACGAAACTTAACAGGAACTGAGCAATGCATAAGAGACCCCCAAATATAATACTGTTAGAAAGTGTCTTAAATATCACCAAAATCCTGGAAGTCTTGAGCAATACAAAAGAAAAAAAAAAAAAAGGATTGATTTGATAACAGTATTTTGTGCTTTTCCCTTGGAATTTGTTGACACTAATATTTTTGAGTTACTTTTTTGCAGTCTGCCTTGTTACTAATAGAACTGGGTTATCCACTATTTCAGGTTAAGCAATAAACCCCAACTAAACCCAGGGGCATAATGTGCAGTAGCTGAACGTGACACTTTTCAGACTTCTCTCGATTAACGTCAAGTGGGTTGTGCCTGTTTGCAGACAGTACTGAAAATTCCCTAAAATTGTCAGAAAATCTCCCTTTTATTTAATTGAGATCTAGATGAATTTGTAAGTGGAAGTATTTTTTTCATGTTTAAAAATGTTCGATAAGAATAATTTATGCTTTGACTTTTCAAACCCATTCTTGGCTCAAAAAGGCGAAGTGGTTAATGCCTTGAGCATTTCAACTATTCAGGATGAACAATATACTCTACCAAATTAACCTGTATTACTTGTCAGTGATAGGTAGAGATATTTATGCATGCTGTTATTTTTTGAGATTGCTTGTTAAACAGTTTTCTGAGTGCCTTTAAACAATAACGGGGACACAAATGTGATTATTCAGTATATTGTGTGATAGAATTAAATTCTTATAAGAACCATGTGACTGAACATCAAAGTGACTTGACAACACTTTTGGTGTTTAAGTTGAACTCAGTTTACCCTGTGTTTTTAGTTGCTGTGCATTTGTTGGGTTTTCTTCTTTTCTTTTTCTTTTTTTTTTTCTTTTCTCTGTAAAAAAAATGGTGAGTCTAGTTTGATCATTTGACCAGGAATATTTACTTCATGGGTTACATTATGAATTGATTATAACTGTAGCTAAGAAGGAGGGTGAATTCCCAGAAAGTTAATATTTCTTGTTAAGCAAATCTGGAATATAGATCAACTGCAAGTACCAAACATGATGAAAGTGAATCTGGAATTTCTTACGTCTCCTCTAGTAAAACGTAAACAGATGCAAAATGTCCAACATCATATTTTTGGTCACTTTTTGATGCATGTTGTTATACCTAAACTTCCAGCATCAGTATGAGTTTCCTAAGAATTCTACATTGTGCAGATTCAAGATTTTGTTTTTAAGAGCTTTGTTTAACCTACAACCACTCTGGAATACCCCTCTGAGATTTATATTAATTACAGTAGAACATTAAGAGGGTCTTGACAGCAGAATAAATTCACTTAGCTTATTTATTTAGCTTAGCCATTTGGATCTATTTGGTTGAGGTGAGACATTCGAAATAAATTAGTTAATTTGTGCCTTGGTTTAGTGTCTGTTAAGTGTCTTTTAATATTCCTTTGAATTTGGCTTCAGTAACAAAATGAAAGCAAAAAAACTCCAAACCCCCAAACAGCCCTCCCCAGATATTTTTTAAGGAGACACAATAAAAAATAGAACCCTCTAAGAATTTTCTCTATAAATTGAACTTTTGAGTAAGTTTACTCCCTAGCTAAATCTCATGTAGAGAGTTGCTTTCTTTTCAGGACAATCGTCTTTCAGTAAATCCACACAGGAATATTAGTCTTATTTCATTTAATTACCAAATCCTAACAACTAAGTATTCACTTCATTAAAGGCACTCAAAAATTCTGGCCAGCTGTTTCCTGCCACTTGGCTGAGGACAAGGTGGAGAAAGACAAGCAATTCAATCCTTGGTAACTCTCAGTTGTGTTCAGCGTAATTCTGCCATATAATTATACTTTCATTATTCTATTCCTAAACTAGAATCTGAATCCAAGGTGGGTTCTGTGACTTATAGGCTTAAATTCTGACACGTTTAAATTCATGTCATATACACAAAAATTTCCAGAGATATTAGTAATAAACTCAGACTAATTCTTTGTTTTGTCAACTGTGCTTTCTCTTACTTCCCCCCCGCAATGATTTTAAATTACAGTAGTCAAATGAATTGAATATGGAGGTGTAATTAACATGCTAGTATATATGAATGATGGATTGGTTATTTGCTCTCTTCCTGGAAAACTGTTTCCTGTTCTGGTTCAAATAGAAAATTCTGGAAAATTAAGAACATTTTGTCAAAGATCAAGGTGGCTACAGTGTCATGTTTTTAAAGCTGGTAGTAGTTTTTATGCACTGAAGGTAAAAAGGAATATTGATTACAACTGAAGAGTGTCTTAAAAAATATCCATTTGATTGTATGAACTGTCAGGCCCACTGCTTGTGTAAGTAAGTGCTAAGATATCAAATCATAAATCAATATTCCAAGGCCAGAATCTAAGTAGACATAAATCAGTGAAGTTATACAGACTTCAGCTGACCTGTGTTTATTTATACAGCTGGGTCTGACCATTGGGTGCTGCAAAACTGGCAAAGTTATCCAAGCTAGTCATAATTCAGGGGAAGTTTTGGAGAAAGATGTGCTTGTCCCTGGAAACAAAATTTAGCATTCTGTACTGCCGTTGGGGAAGATTGCTTTTGTTAGGATGGCTCAAAACCTGTTCACCAGCCCAGGAAATGCTGAGCAGGGCTATGTGAAATCCTGCCCCTCCCTGGGGCACAAGCAGCCCAGCCCAAGCATCTGTGCCCACTTGTGCACCACAGATTTGTATCCTCTCTCCAGTATAAGGCTGCTGCTGATTTTCTTTGAAAGAATGAGCAGGATACAGTCTTTTCAATAGAGGAAGTCCCACGCCCAACAGCCTAACAGCTGCAGTACTGGCAAATGTTTGCAAATTTTGTTTTGTCCTCTGTGTAGCTCCTGTTCTAGTTCAGTGTCCTAAACCCTTGAGCCAAGGGAGGGATGTTCTGATCTGTAGACTCTATTCCCACTACATAGGTTAATTAATGGGATAAAGTGCATTCATTTCCCCTTGCCTTGGGGTTTTAAAATTGAAGCACAGCTTCTCATGATGCTGTCAGCAGCTTGGTTTTATTAGCACTTCTTAGGCATAATTTGTAGGTTGTGATATGAGTCAGGCAGCTCAGCCAGCAGGGACTCATTCAAGGGGCAAGAAATACTAGATGGAGTCTCTCAGGGGAGTCAGGCCTAGTCTGGGATTCCCACCAGGTTGGTAAGTAAGGTGCCTAGCTTCTCATCCCAGCTCAAACTGAGGCAAATCTATGTGCTGAAAGGTCCACATTGCCTTCAGGCCTAGGCAGCAGCCCAGGAAAAGGCTTTGGATACTAATCTGGACTTAAATGTGGCCTAAACTCCACTTTACTTCCCCTCAAGAGGTGTTCAGCGTGTCCTTATAAATTAAGCATGAAGCTTAAATGTTTGTTTTTGAACAAGGATGCTGTACTCAACTCACTGTGACCAGTTACAGCTCTAGGTAAGGATCTTAGAAAATGTACTAATTTGCTCCTGATGTACTTTGTAAACTATGCAGTCTCATCTGAATTTTAGCTTTCTGTATATAATACATGGGGTTACTTCGCTTTTGACTATGCAGTTTTTGAGAAAGGTTTTCTATTATTCAAATAATATTCAAATTCTCTTTGGTTTTCTCTGTTATATGGTGGAGACAGAAATTGTAGCATTATGCTTTCACAGAAATTTGTAAGTAAGAATAATGAAGAGAGGAAAAGTAGGTAGATTATAGACTGACACTACTGCATAGACATTTGTTTCTCTATTGCGGTTACTAAGCTTATACTTACCTGTTTGTAGTAAAGATGAGGAATTGAAATAGTGTTTGCTCAACATTTCTTTTCTCCTTCAAATCTCATTGTAACGCTGTAGTTTTTCCTATTGCTGCTGTTCATTTAATCAGTAACTTCATCTCAATAGGCTTTCATGCCCTGAATATGGACTTACAAGGATCAGATAGTATAGGGCCATAAAACTAGGAGACTTGCTGACTGCATAGATGAGCCAGAAAATGGCAAAACTGTCACCTGCAGTTTGCTTAAGATGAGCTATTCTCAGAACTGAGCACTGTTTTCCCAAGAGGAAAAATAAAAATGCAGAAGTTTTGAGTTTTCTTTTTGGATCTTTCAGCTTCTCTGAAGCGAACTTCTTATCCAACATGAACGCTAATGATTGTGGTAAAAGTTAATTTTGCTGCTAGATCCCTGAAGGAATTGAAGGAGGTTTAACAGCCTTCAGTCAGGTGTCAGATTTTTCTGTACAATGTGTGTGTGTGGTTAGACAGCTCAGACTGGTCTTCACCACAGCCAGTGAGCAGATCCTGGAACTTGTGAAGAGCTTTTTATCTTATGCAGGTAAGTCCTCTGCTGAGCACTGTGTCAGACCTGTAACGGTCAACAGCACACGAGGACCTGCAACACAGAGTACAGGTTGACATTATCAACTGAGCCATTCCTTCCAAAAACAGATGGAGAGAGATGCCACTCCTTATTTTCTAAAATGCAGATGGAGAAGGTAAGTGGTACTGCACAACTTACACTAACTCTTTGTTAAATTTACAACATCTGGCTAAGCATTGTGTCTTGCCAAGGATTCAGATTTTGGTATGTACAGTGGCACTGTGGATGTCTAGGAAGCTCCACTTCAAAAAGTTCAGATCTCTACAGATTCTTTTTTCCCTTTACATTTGATATCTTACTGGCAGACATCTAAGTCTGAGGTAATCACCCTGAGCTCCTTTTACAGTCAGTAGTGAGATAGACCGGGTCCCTAGAGCCTTAGCTAAAGACCTAAGTACTTAAGTCTATGCAGTTACCTAGAATCATGAGGAAGCACTTAAAGCACATATATTGTTTTATAGAGCTGGGTCCTACTCGTGTCCTCAGAAGTTGCAAGCACAGACAAAACAGCATAACCCTCTCCAGGCTGCTTCTGTTCTGAACTGCAGGGGTCTCTGAGGTAGGCTAGCTTCCTTTCTTACTTGATCCATTACTTCTGATAAGACTCCCACCTGGAACAAAGGTAGAAGATATGGATGTCATTAAAATCGGCAACTAGCTGGTATACACAGGCTGCTTAAAAGCTGGCAGATGTCAGATTTTACAATGAGAGTAACAGAGAGAGGTCAGAGTTACTGACATTAGCAAAATGAAGGAACAAAAAAAAAAAGGAATTATGAAGATAAAATTCTTGCATTTTCATAATTAATTTAGTAGAATAAATAAAGTTTTGTTTTTCTGAGTTGACTTGATTTTAATATTCCTTTGAATTTGGCTTCAGTAACAAAATGAAAGCAAAATGACCCCAAGCCCCCAAACAACCCTCCCCAGATATTTTATGTGTGTGAAACTGTTGAATCACTCGCAGTTTGTCCCTCCAAGTGAAGGAAGGCAGTTGTGTTCAGCTGATGGGTGAGTCAAACTCAGTGGGTGCAATGAAAGCTTGTAGAGGCCTGTGCAGGATAACTACTTTTTACCATGCTTGTCACCATACCACTTACTATCTGCATGGAATGATCTATTGCTGCTGCTGTTGCTGACACAATCTTTTTATTTTTTTTTTTCCCCTCCACATGTCTGTCCTGCCCAACGGCATCTGTTTTTGTTCAAAGAGGCCTATGTCTTCCCTCACCTTGATGCTCCATTGCTGTCTCTTTCTGGCAAAGAACTCAAAAGATTTGGCCGGAAGGTTGCACTCAATCAATCCTGCCTTTAGGGTGTCCTAGAAGCACTTTCTTGGATCACCATTGCTTCCTCTTTCCACACTCCAGTTCCCTGCATAGGAGGTACTTGAACATATGTACATCATTGATCCAAGCCATATGTCCAACCCATTACACCTGGGCCTTCCATGTGGATACGCTGCAGGAATTCATCACTGGTCAGCTTAGCGTAGCATCTGACTCAGAGCAAGACACATAGGTGCCTCTGGTGGAACTTCTCCAGCTGGCAGATGTGTTTTCTACACTATGTCAAAATCTTGTGTCTGTTCAGCACAACAGCCTTGTACAATTTCAGTTTGAATTGTAGTCTGATCTGACACTGATTCCATATTTGCTTAGTAAATCTGTGTCCTGGCAGAAAACTCCCGTAATTCTATGAATGCAGGAAACTACCTCTCCATCAACACTGGCACAGTCATTAGAAATAATCTGAAAGTAAGTGAACCCATGTGCAACAAACAGCCCCATCTCACTGAGTTTAGTGGAAGGGACAGCATGCTCTTCTCCATGTCAGCTGACGCACCATTTCAGTTTTTCTCAAATTTATGATTAGTCTGATTTTTTTTTATTTTTTTTTTTTTTTTTTTGTTATGGAAGTAGCATATTTGTCTTTTAAGAAGATCTGAAGATCCTGGCTGATGTAAGCCACCACTGTGTAACGATGAGCATACCAGTGCTCTTCTGTGCTGTGCTCGGTAACCATAGGCTTAGTGTGAAGTCCTCTGAAGCTCAAAAGTGAGTCCTGATGTTTAGGTTGAGGTTGCATTCATTTTACCTGACACCTTGGCAATAAAATAACATTTTCTCAGTTAAATGGACAAAGACAAGGACAACTGAGAACAACACTGCATTTAATAAGCAGTGATTGATAAAAACAAAGAGACAATCAGGGAGGGTCTGTATGACATGTGGTCTGAAAGAAAAATAAAGGCAGAAGGAAGAGGAAGAAAAGGGGAGAACAAAGTCAAAGAGAGGTGGATGTGGGTGGTATAAATGGACAATGAAGAGAAGGGGGAGGATGTTGAGGCTAAAACTAAAGAAAAAAGCCTGACATAATGGCCCTTAGCAAAAGAGTGAATGAAACTACCTCACAATAGCCAAAGCACCATGTAAGCAAGAACTTGCACTTAACACCCCTAATTGAACTTCAAGGGAACTTCAGTTCTGGTAGTAGTGGTGGTAACAGCCTTTCGGAAATATTCTCCCAAAGAAAATGTTTAAGTACTGTGCATAGGAGATTTTTGTAAAAAGGTAAATTAGATCATGTCCTGGTAAAACAGTGGAGCAATAAGTGACAGATACCAGTTCAACTTTTTTTTGTCCCCTAAAATTAGGAACTCAGTTCCATGCATTCACTTTAACACCAGACTCTTCAGTGCTAAGCCTCTGTCTTCTTAATCTCCGTGATGCCAACTTTTCACAATATGTTTACCAACTGAATGTCAGATTCATCACTTTGTTAATTCAGCTTCATGTCTGTGTATCTAATAAAGTTGAATCAATGAATTGGGAGGAAGAAATATATTGGTGGATTGTGGTTTGTATGCTTAAATCCTTCTTTCTTTTTTTTTGTATTTCCACATTAACACAAGTTTCAGGAACTACTCAAAGTTCTACAGAGTCTGGACTATAGCTATGTCAAAGAACAGCTGATGAAATAACTCTTTACATGCATTGCCTTACCAGTAAAATATTCAAGAATGCCTTAATGACAAGTAAACACAAAGCATTTGGCTTGGTCTCATTTGTTTTAAACGATTGACAAGATAACACCATGTTATGAAGAATTTAACTGAAGATTTGGAAGGAGTAATTATAATCTCCCAACAGGAGTTCCAGGGTCTTTTTTGAAGCAACAATATTGCTGGATTGCAAAACACTGATTGAAGCCTCCGTAGTGTAAACCACATGAAGAAAAGAAACCTCAAATTAAGAATGATAATTACAAATAAAAGACATTTCTTCTGTGTCTTGTTTTCATTAAAAAAATGCCAACTTGTCCATTTAAAAGACACGAAACAATGCTATCAGAATTTTTCCCATGTGAAATACTTGCACACGAGATACAGATACTAACAGCATGTACTAACTAACTGTGCAATGTTGTAGCATGCAACACTATATCACAACCTTCTTTGAGGAAGCAGATAACTGCTTTCTACAGCAGTCTAATTTCAGAATTGTCCAATTCTGCAATAATCATGTCTTTTATGACTGAATAAAGGAAAAAAATCATAAGTCATCTTTTCCATTTTTTTTCTTACATTTCTTACATTTCTATGCAACATACAGAAAACCCCACATCTTACGTAACTTACTGTTACTATTTAAATGAAGCTATTAATCATATACTACTTCTTTCATCTTGGTTTGGTGGTATTTAAATGGAATTAATACAAATTTAAAGACATTTTTACCTAATGCAATGAATAATTCTAGGCTATAATCACTTTTAGTTATTTCAGTTTGATTTCTTTTTATTAGTGTAATCTAATTCTGGTTTTGAACAGACCTGACAGATACAGAGTCAGGAGGTTTTTTTAAGATCTACTTTATTAAAAAAAATTTCTTCTAAATTCTGAAACTGTATTGAATTTCTAGATTAATATTTCATTTTTAATAACCTGTACACGAAAATCTGATATTGTTATTCTGTCTGATCAAGAGGAACCATATTTCTTACAATTAAAAGGCAGAAAAGCAAGAGTGTTTATGCGTTTAACAACTGGCATGGCCAAAGGGCCTTTTTTTGGAAAAAGCATCTCACTCATGTTTTTTTTTTAAATGTATGTATGTATTTATGACAGTTACTTAAGTGCTTTGTTTTAGCTGAAAATGGGTTTGCTATATTTCAGAAGGGGTAGCTTTCTTCCGTGCAAAGCAGAAGGATGATGTCAAATTTAGACAAAACACTGGAAATTAAATGGTATGTATTTCTTACCCTTTGGGAAATTGTATGTAAATGTGTATTTATTACTGTTTGGGAAACCTATCAGAAGAGTACTTTTTTTTTTCTTTTTCTCTTTTTATGGTTCACTATGCCTGATGGTATTTGCTTTACTTGTGGATGCTTCTGTGTCATGTTTCCTCCAAAAGGAACTGACTGAGCCTGAGGGCTCTGGCCTGTTGATGGAGAGCCACAAGCAGGAAGGCCTTGCTGGCCAAGTGTTTGGAGGACAGCAAAGACTTTGTCCACTGCTGGAAAGAGCAGGGAGCACACAGAGAGCAGGGCCTGGCAGGAGGCATGAAGAAAGACTGCTGAAGGACTCAGAGCAGTGTTTCTGAAGATTTACAAAGGCAACATACTGGAGCCAAGTCTGGAAGGCAGCACTGATGTGCATGTAGAGCTTTATAAGGATCTTTAATTCTATCTCATCTTGGCATTTTGAATTTTGTCTGTTCTAAAAAGGCGGCTGTCATTAGTCCAAATACAACTGTCATTTATGTTTAAATACAACCAGCACAAGATATTTGTAAATACATCTCCTAAATTTATAAGACCTTTTGGTCTTATACAGGTGCTTGCAGTTTTACCACAAAGTTTCTAAAGCTTCTGGTTATGAAGATAATTTTAGAGTCCTGGTAGGAGCTTACGTACTGATGGAAGGCTCAAAGTATGATATGAGAGTACAAATGAACACCCAAATATGTATTTTCAAAGAGAAAATGTGCTTAAAACTAAGTACCATTATTTTCACTATTATGTTTCGGCATTAAGAGCCTCTGACGCTTGCCTAGGTTTTGTGCATAAACTGTGGTTTGTAAACCAATGCAAGAAGCCTTCCAATTCCTGGCCTGTATATTTGTTTTCAGTTCTCACACACATAAAATACTTGGTTCATGAGTAAAATTTTTACTTTTAACTATTAGGCTAAGAGTCTTTCAGTGTTAGGATCTCATTAATATGTGACTTTCATCTTAATCTCCTTGAGTTTTTTGAGTCCTCGTTCTTGGTATTTTTCTTTAAAATGAGTTAAAACATAAGTCAACTGACATCATTCATAGGTACAAGATAAAATAATCATATGAATCTGAGTTTGACAGAGATTATCTTCTTGGATTATTTTCTGGTATTTTGTTTTTACAAGTAACCAAAATGTTCATGCCCATGAAGTACTAAGGTCAAATTAAAATACAACATTTTAAACAGGAATTTAGTCAGTGCACGCATTCATAAAATGTGACTCTTTTTGAAAGAAATGGTTTATAAAATAGTAGTTTGTTCTGTTCCAAGTAATTCTTCCTGCTGGTGATCTGTTGCACATCATATTTGTAGGTAATCAAACTACTGGAATAAAGACTACTGTACCCTTTGTACAGTATTTAATCTTCAGGAGACTTGTAATATTTTAACTATGTTCCACTACTCACTGCTTTGTAATTTACACAAAAGTAGTAAAATGGTTTCATAGCAGAGTGTTTTGACAGATAACTTTAATAACATAACCTCATTACTTTTATGATATATCCTGCAGAAAATTTGCAAAGAGTATAGTTAAAATAAATACATTTCCCACTAAATTAAAGTGGGTTTTGTCATGTAGAAAAGGCCCATGCCTCCATGAGTCAAATAAACAGGCTGATTGGATTTCCACAGATTTCTTTTAGTCCAGTGTTCTTTCTCAGAAGACAGCGACTGTCTCTCTCAGATATAGACCCTGCTACAATAATGCATCCCTTTGTCACACTGAGATGTAATCTTCACAAGATTTTCTGTGATGCTTTGTGCGGATGGCTTTGAATCACATATTAAAGATGCTTTGAGAGTGTGGTGCTCCACCATCAGCTCAGCTGCATTCCTATTGCAAGGTGCAATATAAGGCTCTGGGTTTGACTTATCCAGTCTAGAGGGAGCAGAGTGGAAGAGTAGTCTCTGTCCATGGCTTTTTACATTGGATTTGCTTTTTAACTTGTCTTATCTGCAACTATTAGTCTTTGGGTCACACCAAAGAGCTCAGCTTTTCCCAGAGGGTTTTCTGCAGGGTGGTGCTAGACTTCGCTATAGTTTGGTGTCATTGCTGTATTTCTGTACAAACTGAGACTTTCTAATATGTATATTCCTTGGAGCAGTTCATTAGTGTTTACTTATACTTGAATAGAAGCGTGTCATTTAAATTGCATAACTAAGCTGAGGAAGAACAAATAGATCTAATTTATGCTGCCGACACCTAGCATGGGAATTTGCTGTCACCTTTTCATATTTCACCACAACTCACAGCAATGTCAAATGAGGAAAGTATGATGGTTTTTTTGCAGATACATACAGAGGGGAAATTGTTCAAAGACTATTTGATTTCAAAGAAACCCAGACAGCTGTATCTGAACCTCCTAACAGCTCTAAGTGATTATCCTTAGAGAAAAAAGCAACTAGCCAAAAGCCAAGTACTGGTTTTGCAAAGGATTTTTGCCCTGGTCTACTTGCACATACCTGGACAATATGGTTCTAAGCCATTGTCCAAAACTTAGTAGCCATCTTGATATCCATTGAGTTTTACTATGTAGTTTCCAAACACATGCTGCAGATTGTTGCGGATTCAGACTTCAAGCATAGTTAGTCCAAATTATAAATAATTCTACCTTAGTTCATATACTTCCTTTAAGAACAGAGTCCCACCTAATCTGAATGATCTGTTTTCTAGGAGTCCTGGAGCTTAAGTACATTCACTGTTGTAAGATCAGTTTTATAAAAACTTGGTTAAATGTCTTCTGCGCAGTACCTGCATCCTCATTGTTCAGACTAGTCTGTAATTTATTGATGGCAACCATCTATGCTGCTATTAAACGACAATTTTTTAAAAAATTACAAATATTTTTCAAAAATTTCAACTGGCAGTTTGAATTTGATGCACTTGCATCTTATATATTTGTGCTGCATAAACACAGCCACTTTGAGCTAAGTTTTATTCCTGTGTCAGGGTTAATTTATTAAAGAAATGGAAATCAATTTGATTTTGATGGAGGTAGAAAGAATCTAACAAGATCATCCAAATAAGGTAAAGAAACAAGACCATGTGGTGTGGGTGACCTGCCACTAACCTTAAATAACAAGCAGAAAAATGGTTGTTATGAGTATTCAATCAAATAGTCAACCTCAGCACAACTCATAGATCAAACACATCAATACTACTGTTCAGTGAAAGGTGCCAGATAGATAGAAAACCAGTGAGTCATGATGATCTTCTTGCAAGTGGTTCACTCTTAGAGATGCTCTGAAGGTGGTTATGTGCAGGTGCCCTTCTCTATGGAGAGCTGGTCTGAGTACTTTCCCACGCTTGGTCTTATTTAGCATTTTGTTAAGCTATCTGATGATAATGTGAGATGGCCAGGTCTTAAACATTAATACTAGGTTTTACAATACTTAGCTAAACATATCATCTTTTCAAATTAAATATGCTATTTACTAGCTTTCTTAGAAGAAATAAATACCTGAATGTAAATCAGGCAGTTTTAGTTTCATCTGGGGTCTATAAGGCTGATGATGAAAGGAACAAGTGCAACTCCACAATGCAAAAGGTCAGAATGACTTGAAGTTTTGCCTTTGTAGTCTGTTTGCTTGCATTTTGAGCACAGTTCTTGGAACAAAATGTAGGCATCAAACTATTTCCCTCACTGTTCTCCCCTTATGTCTCCATGGCCCAACAGACCCTCTCTATCATTTGTGCATGGTACCAGTTTTAAATGAATGCAGGATTTTTGTTTGCTTGTTGTTTCACCAATGATGTAGCCAAAAAAAAAATAAATTTTTTTGTAAAATATATTTATTCATAGAATGTATGTATATAAGCCAAGTAAACCTTAAAAATAAAAGCGGGTCCAATTATCTCAGTGCTTAAAAAATAGGTAAAATAGGTAAAAAAATAAGTAAAAATGTAAAAGCTTTTGAGATAAATGGAAAAATATTCAACTTTCCTGACATCTGTATTGAACTACTAACATATCAAATGCAAGCATATCCTTCTAGAAGATTAATCTGCATTTGGAAATAACTTTTATGAGAAAACATTACTTTTATTGCACTTGAACATTTTAATGGGACATTTGAAAGTAGAATCATAGAATCATAGAATAGTT
>NW_009938384.1:2993-10604 GCF_000696875.1 Nestor notabilis | reverse complement strand
CTTGAGGCTCCCTCGGTGGCTCTTGCCGCTCTTATAGAACTGACTTACAGGTAGGACCTAAAAAGCCCATCATTCATTGTGGCTGACATAAGAATAATAAGACAGAAAAGGATGAAGATGGCCCCAGCATCCCACATGCTGACTTGGTGCCTGGTGATGTCTCCCACATGGCTGAGGCTTGGTGTGCACTAAGGGTGGCCAGACATCATGACCAAGCTAGGACCCCTCTGCTTGGTGCCAGGGATGCACAGCTGCGAGGCAGCAGGTCCTCAAAACCATTGCTATGTGCCAGGTCTGAGCCAAGGATCTGGCTGTGAGAGAGCCCTTACTTCACCCTTCTCCAGCGGTGCCTTGTAGTGGAGCAGGGCAGAGGAGCAGCACCTGAACAGCAGCTGTGTCTCAGCTGGGAGCTGCGATCTGTGACAAGAGAAACAGAAATGCTTCCTAAACTACTTCTCACTGTTAGGAGTCCAGATTAACTCCTTGCTTCTGTCCCCACACAGGGGGAATGGAGGCTTAGCACCGACATGCTTCCTGGCAATCCGTCACCCTCGCTCCAAAGCGTCCTGTGCCAGAGTTCTCACCTATTTGCAGGAACAAATAGGAAAACCAGCACCCGTAGTAACTGAACCATACAGATTTTGGATACCAGGCACTGGAACATGTGTTAGCATTGCTGAAGCACCCAGGGATCCTACCCTGGCTCTGGACCATGGTGCCAGAAAGCTGCAGATTCATGGGAACTATCACCTGGATCCACGGAGGGACACAGAGCACACACCAGCCTCACTGGCTGGGGACTTTCCAGGCACCTCCAATGGCTTTAGAGCATCAAGGTTCTTGCATAGTTAGTTTCCCCATCTTAAGTTACAGACACAAAGGCACTGCCCTGATCACCCCAGTCACTATTTCTCCTGGATGGGTCATTTTCCATGTTGGCTCAACCAGCACTGTGCTGCTGAACATTGCTTTCTCTTTCTCTTCACCATTCACAGCATGGTGTAGTTTTTTCTGCTTTGACAGCTTCCACACTCAGATATTCAGAGTTGATGGTGCCTTTGGTGTAGCATAGCCAACACACACTGAGGAGAGTCACCCTGGAGCCCAGGGCTGGTCAGGGAGCTTAGATGAGAGCTGCCAGGATGGCTAGCAGAAGAAATCTCCGTCCTACTTTTAAACTCAAGCATTATTATGGGCAACCATCACTACCTCACTGGGCCTTTCCCAGGATTTCTTCCAGGCACAGCATCCCATAGTGCTGTGATCATCTCTTCTGCAGGCAGAAGACTTTAAAGCTTTCCTCTCCTCAGCCTGAGGTTTTATTAACCTCGCCTCGCTGTGCTGAATAACTTTCTGCTACATGCATGGCATGGCCTGCTCGGCTGGCCCTGGTTGGTGAATAGATTAATGCCAGGGTGACTCTGGGTATGGGGACACTTGCCTCTGCCAGGAGATGCTGGCCGACCACACTTGGGCTTAATGATTTTCATAACTCAGAATTGGAACTGGTTTGACTGCAAACAAGCTGTGTGGTGTGGATCTACTTTTTAATCACATCAGACTCCTCAGGTTTCCAGCATGAATACTCGTAAGTTCAAAATTCATGTCTGAAACACACGCTGCTGCATTTTTGTGTAGAAAACATTCCTGTTGGCAAGCTCTGCAGGAGTGCTTATAAAGAACAAATATCAAAGTGTGACAACCACGGCTGATTACAAATAGCAGGAACATTTGCAGAGCACTGCTCTGTGGAGCTGGCCTGCGCCAGAGGCTGCTCCGTCTGCCGTCAAAGCGGAGCCCAAGTCCTCCCCAGAGACAGTCCAACTCTGCATTGCTACCCAAGAGCTACAGAGCTGCCCTGGCTCACCAAAGCCAGGAACAATAACATGAATGGTGTAAGCAGGGTCACAGAAATGGACAAGGGGGAAATATGCACCAGAAAATGAATTCCGAAAACAGAAGCATTATTAGTGGGAAAGCAGAACTTGGTTCCTGCTGTAGCCTTCACAAAGGTGGAATGATGGATGTGCAGAAGTTATTCTTGCGCTGCCTTTTTAAAGGTGGAACAAGGAACAGGTTAAGCAACCTTTTCATGTCAGTGCTGTCGAACACACTGTCCCGCTCCAGGACTGCCAATCCCACTTCAAAATACGTGTTCCTACAACAAAACGTGTTCCTACAACAAAACAAAACACCTTATTGTGATTTTTCCAGACATATTTGCATACTAGCTTTTATTATATTTGCAAAGTATGTTGCCTTGGGTATCCTATTTGCATCCATGTCAGTATATCCATGATGAGCATGGTCTTCCTTGCATCCAATTATGTGGCGCTCTGTGAGTTTTATGGGAACCATGAGGCAATCCAGAGAATTTCCTCCTGGATGTTACCAGTGAAGTGGTGATCCAGTAATAGCACCACAGCCTGCTAGCAGTTAGTGTTCTCAGATATTAAATAAATGCTCATGGACAATTTTCAAGGTACGTATTGTACCATCTGTCATAGCAGCACTAGGTTTTAATTATGGTTTATACTCTGTCTTCAAGCACCTGGATTCATTTGTTCATACTGCCTATTATTCATGATGATCTGCTACACAGTGCCTTACTTCTGTTTTCCGCTGTTCCCTTGCAACAGCTGGGCCAGCAATATAAATGGGAAGGTGGCAAAGGTGTGCAATACGTGAGGATATTTCTTGCTCAGGCACTTTTCTGCATGAGAGCCAATTCCATGACTATTTCCAGATTCATCTTTGGAATAATTTGCCTAGGAAATTACTTGGATAAGTGATTTGTGGAGAGAAAATGGATCACAGCAGCTTCCCAAAGAAGAAGGAGATCTCGATGTAGAAGAAACTTAGCCCAGCTCTGGTAACCCTACAGGTAGCTAGACAGCTCCCACCAGTAACAAAGCTGCTTGCTTTCTATCTCCCTACAACCTGGATATTTCAGACCAATTTGCTCTTGTCAACTCAGCCATGAGACAGCTAGTGGTGGAGGTCTGCAGCTCTCTTGTTAAAGTTACTGCCTGTGGGTTGTGAGTATCAAGGGATGGCTCTGAAATAATCACTACCTTACAGTGAATAATGTCTCCAAGCTGCACTGAAGCCATTGATGCTGCCAAGCTGTGCTCAGTGCAGTAGCAGTAGGGCTGCTACGGGAAGTGCAGCAGGGGTATGGTACAGGTAGGAGTGGAGCTGCTGTTCCCATGTTGGGTCCAGGCAGGACAGCATCTCCTTCCAGTGACTTCTCCAGCAACAAAGCAAAGTTCTGAATCTTAGTAGACCATGCCCATCACCCTCCATGTCTCACAGAACAAAGGTGTGCTCTCAGAAGCTCCGTTCAAATACATCTTTAGCATGGGATAAAATAGGCACTCAGCCAATTTGCCTGATAAGAAGGTGTCCATGAAACAATAAGGGCATAGACCCAAAAGAGGTGGGGAAAACCCAGGCTGCCAGATATACTCGCATCCATGATACGGCACTTTCAATGAGTAATCACTTGCCAATACATATGGTGTTTTTGTAGATGTGAAATGTCATGGAACATAACGTACTGATATGTTTAAAAATAAATTGCTGGGATAGCTTAAAAAATAAATGACTGAAGCAAAGGGACTTATGGTGCGTTTTGCTGGGGATTAATTCTGTCATTTGATTTGGGGAAAGCTTGAATCAGGTGTCAAACTAAGTATTGACTTTATAAACTGGGGGTTTTCACTTGCTCTCTGAGGAGTACTGGGGAACAAGGTCAGCCTCTTAATTAATTTATGTAAATTGCTGTTTTCTTCCACTCCATTTAAATGTTAGTGATACCTGTCTTATCTCCTTAGAGCTAATTGAACAGCAACAAATATGTAACCACGCTCAGGACTCCAGGAAAGTCACAAGCAGGTATTGTGAAACTCTTAAAATCATCCCAGAAAAGCTGCAAAGGGATCATAAGAATTATGTATGTGTGCACACACACACTTTTTAAAGCATTGATCAAAGCACAAGTCACCAAAGTCCCAAACCCATGTTCACCTGTTCGGCTTCAAGAGGTGTTCTAAAGGCACTGAGACAGAGTATGTTGGTATGAGAAAGAGACCTTGCTCTGTTCACAGAGTGGCGATACCCATAGGTTGTTTACAGGAACCTCGAGCATCAGGAATGAGCTCCCAGCTGGCTGTAGCTTGGCAAATCCAGTCCCACATCCCCTTTGTCGGTTTCATTGAATCACAGAATCCCAGACTGGTTTCTGTTGGGACCTTCAAGCTCCTCCAGTTCCAACCCCCTGCCATGGGAAGGGACACCTTCCACTAGAGCAGGTTGCTCCAAGCCCCTGTGTCCAACCTGGCCTTGAACACTGCCAGGGATGGGGCAGCCACAGCTTCTCTGGGCACCCTGTGCCAGCGCCTCAGCACCCTCACAGGGAAGAGCTTCTGCCCAAGAGCTCATCTCTGTCTTCCCTCTGGCAGCTTCAAGCCATTCCCCTTGTCCTGTCCCTACAGGCCCTTGTCCAAAGCCCCTCTCCAGGTTTCCTGTAGCCCCTTTAGGCACTGAAGCTGCTCTAAGGTCTCCCCTTAAGGAGTCTTCTCTTCTCCAGGCTGAACCAGCCCAGCTCTCTCAGCCTGGCTCCAGAGCAGAGCTGCTCCAGCCTTTGTGCAACTTTGTGGCCCTCCTATATATGCTATAAAGATTGTGCTAATTTTACTTAAACAGAAACATACCGCAATGTATGAATGAACAACATGCTTTTATGCAGAATGGCAGAAGCAGCAGCATTTACTTATAGTGCATATCTTCTTCCTAGAAGGCTGGGATCACAACAAAGACGGTAGACAGAAGCACAAAGATCTGTAACAGCTATTGGTGTAAATTTACTGAATCAGAATAATGTTGGTTTCCCCCATGTTCTTCCTGCCTCTTCCTCCCACAGCTGTAGGATCCCCCCAAGTCTAGTGTGCTGTCCAAGCGCACCTTCACAGTGCGATTTCTCTGTCCTTGTAGATTAATACAGAACTGCTTTGGTTATTGCAACGGGAACTATGTACTCCACAGCCTGCCACACTTCCTGGTTATTCCTTCTCCTATCCCCTATGGGTTATTTATGGAAGAGCAAGTTTTCAGGATACCCAAAAAATCATGCCAGCGTTCATTTTACCATTAAAACACCCCAGGGAGCATTTGTTTGTTGGGGTTTGTTTGGGGGTTTTTAAGTATTTTCACATGTTTTCAATTAAGGCAAGGCAAGAAAACAAAACTAATACTGCAGGAAAAAATCCCAGTGAAGGGAAGGAGGTTGAGGCAACATTAGTGCAGCTGCACAGAGCAACCATCTTGGTCAAATGCTGATTTAGGGGCATTCCTAATGATTCCATCAGCCACAGACAGGAGAACCTGTATCAGCTGCAAGCTGCATGGAGGTGGGTCCATGCACATGTCCTGAGGTAGTCTGTCTGTTCTCCGGGTGGAGGATACTACAGAACCCATCAGCAGATGGCAAATACTTATTTCCAGGAAATTTAGAGAATGATTTTCACAATTCCCTTTGGATCTCCTGTTGCTTTTGAAGGAAAAAATAAAGTTACAGGTTTCATTAAAAATAAATAAATATTTGGGCACAGAATTGCAGGGTTCTGCAGGAAACCATGTGGACATTTTAAAACTGAGCTCTAGGTTGCTTGTTTGTTTTGTAGTGGTGTTTGTTTTCTTAAGAAACCCTCTTTGTGCAAAACTACAAAGCCTCCAGCAATATTTCTTAAAGGTCCCCATATTTTGTTACCCTCTTTTTAATTTTTTTTTTTTTTTAAGGGAACTATTTTATAAATTTGGCCAGTGTGAAAAAAATCAGAAATCATCACAGAAGCCCTCTCTGGCATGAAAGTCACTTTTGCTGGCAAAATCAAACCCAGATATGATGACAGGAACACACCCTTGGCTGTGCAGAAGAGAAGCAGCCTCAGCCCAGCAGGAGAGCTGAAGGTAGGGATGGGAGGCTGGCCCATTACCACTTCTATGGCACAGCAGGTTTCCCACATCTCCATTGCTTTTTGATGAGTGGCGTAAATAGCAGAGCCACTTTTCCCTATGAAAATGTTCTGTGTTTTTGCAAGTTGCTCTCCTGTCTTCCCCAGCCTCCCCCCTGGAGCTCTTCTCTCAGATCCATCACATCTCTCCACTGCTCAGCCTGGCTGTATTTCTCTCCCTGTGAGCTGAAAGAGGGGTTGCAGGTGAGTTTGCCCACCTGCTTCCTTCCACATTGCACCCAGAGAGCACAAGTAAGTGTCCACTCAGCCACTGGGCTGCAGAGGGATGCGCACCAGAGCGCAGCAGAGAGGGAGAATCCTCTCCCTCAACCTGTTGCTCACGCTCTGGGGGTGCAGCCCAGCACATGGGGGGGTTCTGGGCTCAAGAGCACACTGAAGCCAGGACATGGGGAACTTCTCATCGATCAGCACCCCCAAATCCTTCTCCCCAGGGCTGCTCCATTGATCCTCCACTCAGCATCCTGGCCCCTGCTGCTGTTTGCCTGAGCACTTCTCATCTGCTCCAGTCAAACACCCAAAATAACTGAGCCATGCGCGGCTGCCTCTCCTCAGGGATGCGTGGAGGGGATAAGCACATGCGGGTACCTCAAACACGGAGGAAAATTTGGTGTTCGAGCAAAGTGTGAGACTGTGGGAAGCGTCTGGACCCACTGAGGCTCCACTGTGACTGGCGGCGAATCGCTACATGCCAGCCTGGCAGCCAGCTGCCACCGTCCTTATGGCTCTGCCTACATGCATCCCCTCTGCAGTGATTTCTAAATGTGCAATATCAACATTGCAGTAGCATAGGATTTTTGCATGTAATTATCCCAAGGTTTATTTGAATAAAAAGATGGTGGGGGGGAGGAGGAGCCCATCTATATCTTGCAGATCATGCAAAGTCTAGCAGCTCCACTAGCAGAGCTTGGAAATGCCGATAGACAGTGAAGAGCAGAGACACACAGCCATATCTCTATTTGCTTTGAAGCGTGCTGCTGAAACATGTTGCCATTGAGATTCCTAAGCCCCACATTTTAAAATATTCATTGCCACAGCCCAGATTCTCTCCCTTGGAGTAGAAATCCAGGCAGAGATGAGAATCTATCTGGCATCCCCTTGTGGCTTTGCTTCTCCCTGCTGCAACAGGAGAACAAGTTACAGAACCAGAGGACGTGCCAGATCTTCATGGATCATGGCCAGACCTCATGGCAGAGAAGAGAGTGTCCTCCCATTGTTATCTCTTCTATATCTGTAACAAATACGTCTGGGATAAGGAATTGGTAATGATGAATAACATGGATTCCATAATAAAGGATCTGTAAGGAATATCCATACACCTATTAAGAGCTGCAACCAGGAGCAATAGCCAGGCACTGTGAATAGACTCTTAGTGGTACCCTCCAAGTCTCCTGGGCACCTTTAGAGATTTCTGAGCCAGATGAGCTCTGTCCAGGGGAGGATGGACACACAGGCACAACCATCAGACCCACTCTTCCTGTGTTTGGGTGTCTTGCTCCCATCCCCTGCATGCTCTGCTTGCCATTCAGGACCTCATTCACTGCCTCTGCTTGCTGCTGCTGCCCAGAGATGTCATGAA
>NW_009938384.1:0-2962 GCF_000696875.1 Nestor notabilis | reverse complement strand
GCTCTTTCATGACCTGCAACAGTGCTAGTCAAGTAATCTCCCTGAGATTTCCCTAAGGTCTTGGTCACAAAGACCACATTTTGGAAGGACTCAATATGCGTGGAGCATGGCCCCAAGGCAACTACAGCTGCTTCAAAATAACCGTCTGGGGAAAGGGGTCCTGTTTCAAAGAGTCCAGGCACTTTGCTGTGCACACAGGGACCAATTCAGCAGCAACCCCATGAAAAGGCTGAGATTAGGAGGTGCCCCAGGGGTTCAAACTGCATCCACAGATTGTGAAGTGCAGATGTTCTTCCTGCACACAGTCCTTCCAGCAAGCTGCAGACCAAACCCATCATTTCTGTGGGTCAAATTTCATTAAGGAAGGCCGGGTGCTTCTAAGACATTTACCATTTGTCTCTGGTTATTGTCCTGGTGATTTACATAATGGATTAGTACAGATTAGCCCAGCATTTGGAGAGTCACTGGGTTGCTTTGCATGCACCATAGGCAAAGGATTCAGGCTGTAAATGAGATGATCTAATAACAAGCATAATTGCTGTTTTATAGACTATAAGTACTGCCATGTCAGTCGCTTGTCTAACTCTACAGTGAGGCCATTGTACAAGTATAAATCCTCCAATCGCCAAACAGCTCTTCAGAGGCTCCTCCGTGCAACAGCTACAGCAAGTGTCCTCACACTAGTTTCGATGCATGTGGGAAGCTGAATACCTGTGTTAGGAGCCACCAGCAGCAAATTAATTGATCCAGTCTTTTGAAGCTGCTACACTGAGCATTAGAAGATACACAGCTCCTTCGATACAAACATTTCTGCTCAGCCCAGACGTGCTACGAGGGGGGAAACTGAGGCATGAGCATAGGAGGACCCTTTGGAAGTGGAGTGCGGGGTTGAGGGTGGGTTTTCCTCATCATACCTCAATCTTAGTGCTTTTCTCTCTGATTCACTGGGAGGTAAATTCAGGATTCAAATATTAACTTCTCTCAGGCATTTTTTGCCACTCAGGAGCAAACCAACCCCATACTGTTAGTATCACAAAGCTCTTTAGAAAAGGAGAGGCTGGCAATTGCGACAGCATTTTTGAATCATTCATAGTTTTGCACAGGGGCAACTTCTGTAGGTGTCTTGTTTCCTCTATGTTTGTAATGCTTTAGGGCTAAAAATAACACAGAATTGTTGTTCAAAATGTAAGCGAGGAATTAGAGTCACGAGGAAACTGGAGACTAAAACTGTAGCGGAGGACATCAGAGCTTTCCCACAGCGGCAACTACAAACCCAATTAATCCTGGGCTAGGCAGAATGCAAACGTGCAGCTGGAGAGATTCGCAGTGAATGCTCGGAAACAGCTTTAACTCACCACCCAAGCAATGTGCAGCTAGTGATGAGAAACTCCTTGGAAAATTAGTTTGAGCTCATTTGTGACCACAAACACTGGAATGCTGTGATCTTAACCACATGGCCACCTAAGCACCCATGCTGCATCCCTGTGGCTTGCTTAGCCTGTGAGTTTCTCTGTAGAAAAGTGGTCCTTTGGAGCATCGGAGCTGCACTCCTGCTCCTGCCACATGTTTCCCATGTGAGGCTGCCCCCATCACTTGGACCAAAATGCTGGGGTGGTTTTGAACAGCTACTGTGGGTCTTGGATCCCTTCCTGCAGATGGGCTTTGTTTCTCCCTGCTGGAGCTACCTGGGCTCATTCAGTGGTGACAGCAATGGAGTTGGGCAGCTGGGCTTGGAGATGGGACGCAAGGCTGCATGAGGAGCATGGCTGTTGCATATATGAATGCACAGATGCTTCAGGAAATCACAAGCAAGGCAGTTTGGAGAGCTGGAAGTGGGGCAGACCCTTGTAGTGGCAAGGACACAAGGCACAGGGCATGGGGCTGTTGATCCTCTTCTAAGGATGCTTTCAGATCTATACCAAAAGGACAGAGGGTGCTTGACAGCATCTACCCTGGAGCATCAGCATGACCACATGCAACCCTGTTCAGGGTTCTGAGATGAGCTCAGGTGGTCTGGGGAGGCAAACCCATCACTGCCACAGTGTCTGCCACTGATGTCCCTGTCCTCACTGTCCCCAAACACCAGGAAGGGGCATATGGGTTGAAGCCAGCTCCAGCCCGTCACTCTCCTCCAAGCTCCCTGCTTCCCCCCACGCTGGTCTGGCTGGACCAGAAAGACCAGTTGTACACCCAACTGGAAGAGCAATTAACCTAAAGCAAAGGCCACCCCTCAGGCCCCTTGGTGCTGGGATAAGCTCAGCTTTGTTTACAACTGGTCACTGCCTATATTCTTCCCTGCACTTCCCAAGCACACTGCCATGCCCATCTCCTCCGAGCCCTTCCCTATTGCAGGGGTCTGCTTAAACTCACAGCCTAATGATTTCCATGCTGAGCTCTCCTCTGAGCCAAAGGGATGAGAAGAATTCACGTCCTGGAAGTTTCAGCCTCTTATTTTGGAATTAATTTTGCAAGCTCCTGCTTGGACCGAGTTCTCTGCGGGCTCAGGCATAACAGGGCCAGTGAGAGGGGAAAGTCATGTTGCTGGTTAAATCTCCAAAGCAAAAATAATCCATTTTAATGAAGGTTCACAATCTGCAATGAATGTGAAACAATGTTGTCAGCTAAGCTGTTGCATTATTCACTTTTATTTGTACAAGGTCCTTCCATTAATATTTGACTACAAGAGAATGCAATTAAAAATTTTCTACTTGAATAAACCTCTCACCACTGTGTTAGTTAAAGGATAAAAACCTTTTACATCGCTGTAGAAGAGAATTTAGCATGCTGGCACTGTGCATGTGGGTCACACACCAGCTCCTTTAGCCTCCCGCACCCCACAGCTTGTTCGCTACTCCCACTTTACTGTGGTGCCTTCCCTTCATCCCTCACCCCGTAACGGCTCCTCTGTGCTTCCCTTTCCCCCTCCCTGTCATTCTGAGCATCCCGAAGCAGTCATTTCCTT
>NW_009938383.1:0-10169 GCF_000696875.1 Nestor notabilis | reverse complement strand
TCAGCGCTTCCTGTGTTGTGATTTGAAGCGAGGGGCGGCCTGCGGGAAGGGCCGGGCCGGTTCCTGCGGGATCCCGCCCGCAGCCTCCAGAACGAACAGCCCGGGGAAATACGCTAAATGTATATATATATATATGCATTTTGTAAAGTGTTTGCTCTGCTGAAAACGGCATCAAAATTCTTTCTTTGCAGACTTCAACGCATCAAACTGGCCTGAAAAGCTCTCATTTAAAAAGACAAGCTTTTAAAAACGCTATTTAAAAAGTATCCCATTTCATTCAATTTAAAGTTTCTCTACATGTTCACTGTACACAGTTAATAACTCATAAATCTAAAGTCTTGTGTTCCTGGAGATCCAAAACATGAGATTATCAAACTGGAGTTGTTGGTGCATCACCCAGTTTTGCCCCAGACCTGTAGCATGTCCCCTGAGCCTCTGCTAAGTCAATCAGTACTGACAGGAGTGTGACAGCATCAAAAAGGCAGTGTAAGTCTTTTCAGAATTAGAACTGTTTATTGGAAATTGATTCTACTTTTAGGATGCTGGACTCCAGTGTAAAGCCAAAACTGCTGCTGCCTTCGGCTCTCTGCATCTCACAGGCTGCAATATTAATACCAGCTCTCACCCCTTCAGCCAGGTCAGCAGCATCAGCTACTCCAGATGTTCCTTCTAGGCTGACCTCCTGCAAACAGACTTGTAGGGCAATGCAAGAGCTCTCTGACAAAGCAGGCTCTCAGCTATAACCCTGCAGCAGTGACACAGAACTTTACCAATCTTTAAGGCCAGATTCTACAGAAAGCTGCATTAAGGATATCTTACAGAGAAACTGTCTCCATGGATCTGCAAAGGATGTTTCTGAAGAGGAGAAAGATCTAGTTCTTAACATGCTGTAAGCAATTGCATTCAAAATTAGTTGCCCAACTGTTTTACCAAAGTTATTGTTTTTATATATTTTCTTTTTAAATGGGAGTTGTTGTTTTTCAAACAATAACAGCTAAAGAAATTGGTAAGTAGCAAAATAATTCATTAAATAATCACAATAACTGAATGTTAATCTGTTAAAGTAGTCCTTACTACCTTTCTCAGTACATTATTATACGCAGTACATAAAATAAGATTTCTGGTTTACTTACATGTCTTGGATCTTCAGGATTTAGAGAAGCAAGAGAACTCTGCAAGTCTTTGAGCTCTTTCTGTTTTTTCCCTATTTCTCTTTTTTGTTTCTCCAATTGTTTTTCCAGTTCTAAAGCTTCCTTGCGTAGCTGATGCAGGATTCCTATCTTTTCACTCAGTTGCTGTTCAAGACCTTCCTTGTTGGCCTGTAATATCTGGAGATAGCATGAGGAGGTTGTGTAAAAGAGTTTAATAGGATATAGACAGCTGATCAGGAACATTTTTAAAAGTTAAATCAGACTGATGGTTTAGCCTAACAGGTTGCCTAAAAATGATTTATTCATTGTTTTGAATCTTCTTTCATAGAAGCACAGAATCCCAGACTAGTTTGGGTTGGACAGGACCTTAAAGCTCCTCCAATTCCAACCCCCTGCCCCGGGCAGGGACACCTTCCACTAGAGCAGATTGCTCTAAGCCCCTGCATCCAACCTGGCCTTGAACACTGCCAGGGATGGGGCCGCCACAGCTTCTTATTTGCAATTAAGTGCACTACAACTCTGACAGCTTGTTTATAAACAAGCTATCCAAAACCCTTAAGATTTTCTTGATGCATGACAAATGGATTTACATATATATATATAATGGCCCCTATAAAAAAAGAATGGGGAGAAAACCAGTTATGTTTTCTACATCAACACTGCTTTCCCTTGCTATTCACATAACAACTTATTTGCATACCCTTTTCTGAGCCAGAGCATCCTCCAGTTGTTGCAGCTCCCCTGTTACTTTCAAAACTTGTTGCTCTGCATTTCCTATTGCACTCTGCAGTTCTTCTAATCTTCTTTGTGCTGCAGACAAAAGATAAACAACTCACAACCCACAAAATACATTATAATATTCTGTATACCACTGGCACACGTTTTCTGCTAACACATTAATCAGATGTTTAGAAATTACAGCACTTGTGGCCTTTGACACACTATTGCTGTTCTTATGTCAAACATGTCAAGCATTTAATTGGTGGAATAAGCTACATTGAATAACATTATTTCAGTTAAAGTTTACCTGAATCAATCTTTTTCTCTTTATCCTCTAGTAGTTCGTCCAGAGTTTGTAGCTGGGGTTTCCTACAGAAGTCCTCTTCATCTGGCTGTATTTTTCCAATCTCCATCTGCTGAGCTTTGTGAGCAATGTAGCCTTCCTTTATAAACATATTTCTTTTATACCTGGCCTTACCAATGTATGGGCTTTCACCAGGTACATTATCAAGTTCAACATCCTGCAATGTATGAAGCAGTACATCTTTCATCTCACAAGTATGGCTGCAGTCAACTTGCAATATATGTTTAATTCTCTTAATCATATAAAGGAAAACTAATGTGAAATTAGAATAATTAGAAGAAAACAGACTACACTTGACTTGTTTGGCCTTGAATATCCTTTTTATTTTATAATGGAATTAAAAACACACAACCTCAGTTGGGGTGCAAGTGGGTATTTAACTGGAGGATCTTTTCCTTAGTATTTTAGACTTTATAGTAATATAGATTCTACTTAGTCCTTTACATTGTTGCACTTACATTTTATTCAAACTGAACTTTAAAAAAATCATTCATAGTTAATGATTACTGATCTTCTCATTCCTTGTGTAAACTCAAGAGATCTTTACATTGTTTTGCAAGTATGACCTGAACATTCTGGCTTGTAGAATTTCTCCATGTGAAAGGGCCTCCAAAATTAAGCCCCAAGAAAGGGCTATCATTTGTTTGGTTAATAATAAGAATGAAATGATTGTTCACTGACTCTACTTGGCTAAAACATATGCATATGTATACTAATATTCAATACATGAAATGTGACTCAGATTCAGTTTAGTTCAAATCTTGTAACATACAATTTGAGAATTATTTTATTTCATAACTAGTAACTCTTAATAAAAGCAGCTCGTTAGAATTATAGAAGAACTATTAAGTTTCCTATTTTGCCAGTTGAAAAGCAAGAGAAACAGCCATGAAAAGATCCATTATTTTTAAATTATTACCTCTGATGGAAAGTAATTTAACGGCTCAAATTTTGCATCAATCTTATAAAACGCCAGCTCCTGCTCCAGCTCATATTGCTTCTGGCAAGCTCGGGTGAGCTCCACTGTCTTCTGCTTCAACTAATACGCCAGCAAACAAGGTAAGTTGTATTGAAGTGTCATCATTATCACACACATTTCAACTCAGTAGAGAGCAGGGCAAAACCATGAACTTTGAATCAAAGCTCACATCAAGAAGAAGTTAAGATGATGTATTTTGGATCAAGAATATCACAAGGTGCAACTTTATTACAAAATACTATTTAACGACTAAGAGCACACAAGAAGCCCACAATTAACATAACACAAATGATCACATGAAAGGCCTTTTAAGCTTACATGCATCCAAGATTTGAAGATAAATTTGTCACTAACTAACTTAGGATAAAAAATAATTTGGGTACAATCCCTTAGCAAAGTCCATGACACATAATGAATGTATTTACTGCTACTAATGAGCAGTGAGAACTATGACCACTCCTTGTCAAGTGTACAGAGGCTTTGCTAGTTAGGTTTTGAGTTTCTTTTTTTTAAATAAAAGGTCCATCATGTGATTCCTTTTAAAATTAATTTTTCACACTGAATACCTGAGGGAGAACATGCAGCAAAACTCCAATAGACAGTGGAAAGCAGGACTAATGGAGGAAAACAAATAGAACAGACTGGAATAAAGGAAAGGCTTAAAGAAAGATTTTAAAAGACTATATATGTCTTGCAAAAATTATCTGTGCATCCAAAAACCACAGTGAATATGAAGTCTCACTGGAACACTTTATGCAAATGTTCCTACTTCAGTAAACATGCAAATAAATCCTAGAAATAAAAATAACCATGCAAGCCAGGAGCACAGTGGGGCTACCTTAGTGAGGAATAAAGGCTCTGCGGAAAGGGAACTGTGACAAACCAATACACCAGCTAAAGGAAGAAAGAAGTAGCAGAGTTTGTCATTCAAAGGATAAAAGTGGGTTAAGTTGCAAAATATTTGCTGCTAAATCTCACTATACTGAAAACTACCCTACAGAAATAGGCTTCTGGTTAGTGTGAGTGTTCACAGAAGAAACAGCTCTAGAAATATTAGCTGTAGAGATTCTGAAGAACTAAATTTTACAGGACAAGTCTAACGCTTAAGAGAAAAGCCATATCTTAAGTTCCCATCAGGTCATGCACAACCAAGCACTCTCAAGGCAGTTGGCCTTCTCTTGCATTTTATAGCTACCAATGAAAGATACTTCTCAAACACAAGATTTTAGGATGATGTGAATAAAGTACAGGTAAACTAATGGACTTCAATAAAGTACAAGTAATCTAATGGACTTTACTCAACATAAGAATCAAGAGGTATTACTGACATACAACTAGTATGCACACCTTGTTTTCTAAAAACATTTAATCTTTTCCCTTACTGCAGCAGCACCAAAGTCCAAACAGTGCAGGAGATTCAGTACATTGGCAATTTAGCAGCCAGAGATACTTAACCTGTCAGCAACTGACAACATTTTAAACAAACAAACAATTACTAGACACAAACAAGTAAGTTACTATAAATTATCAGTTACAAGAGTGATACTGATGGCTGGTTCACTATACTTACTGTTTTGAAAGAAAGAATATTGAAGAACAACTGGTCTAGGAATAATCACTCTCTAAAAAGCTGATGTGCGTAAGTTTTGTCTCTCAATTTTAAATACCAATCTCCAGCCATTTGAATTCTCACATTGAGAACTCTATTTCTGACAACGAAACTCTCCCAAATATTTACTTAGTACAAGTCATTATCTTACCAATTCATTTTTGGTGCCCAGGTCCCTTTGTAGATCTTCATAGCTTTGTTTCTGTTGCAAAGTCTTGTCTTTTAATGATTTGTTGACCTCATCTTGGTGGCGAAGTTGCTCAAGCATTTTGGACTGGTTAAGTTTAAGGTTCTCCATCTCCTTCACTGTGTTTTCCAACTCTCCTTCTAATTTTTCTATCTCTTCTGAAAAAATAAAATAATAGAAACATTCAAATAGAAAATTTTTTCCTTCTAAATTTAAATTTTGAGTCATTCACTTTAGTTCTAACATATTACTATTACCTAAATTAAACCTTTCTAGAGCTTCTTGCCTGTCATGATTTGTCACTGGCTGTCCATCCAAGTTTTCCAGTGCTCGCAAGTGGAATATGGTGTACAAGCAGTAGTGAGGTAGGCTTACAACTGGATTATCAGCAAGAAATAGAGAGGTCAGATCTTGCAGAGGCTTTAGTTTAGCTATATCGTGGAGCTAAATGAAAGACAAATGGAACAATGATTAGACATCCTGCCAAGAACAATTAAACCCCCATTAGTGAATTTCTGATGATGCAGAATGTTTGATGTTAGGTCCATGCCAAAGATTACGTTTATGCTAAAGCGTGATATCCAAAACACACAGTACCATCAGTAAATTCCTAAAATAAAATTGGTTCTTGTATGAAAAAATACCACTAGAAAGAGTGTTTTTAAATTTCATCCAGCTTGACCTTGGAAATAACAAGCTAACACGGCCTGTGGATATATACAACTTTCACTCCCCCAGACTTACTCACTCGAAAAGAGTTATTTTATCATGAGAAGTACTCAGACAAAGCTGGTTCATCTTTCCTTTTCCTCAGTAGCATGATTCCTTCAGGAATTGTATTAAGTGACTTCCTTTCATAGACACCTTGTAGCTACAAACATGGAAGTTAACCTGGATGACAGAACTAAATCTAGTCATGTCCTAAATACAAAATATAAGCAAATAGATTATTTCCAGGTCTCCATATAATTAACTTACCACAAGAGACACCACCAATAACATGGAAAAGCCTTCAAATTTTCACCAAGTTTTCTCTAAGTTTCCAAAAACTTTCCTGAACAATGTTATACAGGTTTATGCCTTGACTATCTGGCACAAAAGGAGAGTTTCAGATAAACAATTTTGCTAGGCTTGCAACAACTGTATTTCACTACAGACTTTATGGAGAGACACTCGGCAATTATTCAGAGTAAATCAGTCAATGTAAATGTACCAGTTCACGTCATGAAACACTTCTGAACAATTACTGTTCCTAACTGCAATCACTTACTGATGACACTTTATTCCGTTTCAAATTGAGGATGCGCAGGGATCTCAGTTTCTTCCCTACCCACGCAGGAATATGTTCAATCTCATTCCCTGCAAGGTTCAGCTTTTGTAGATTCTGCATATGCTCTATACCTTCAATTTTACTGAAAAGAAGAAAAACGTAACTTATCATGAACTACAGCAAATTTACAGTGTAACCAAGGCACTATGGATAAACTATAACAAAATCTGACTCAGTTATCATCCAAGACATCAGCAAAAACAGTTGTTTACTGCCATGGACTCATAATTCAAATTAAATTACACCAGCTTACTTCCAAGTACTACATTAACAAATAATTCACAACAAGACTTTCCTGCTCGCTGTGACAACACATTCATTTTTACACATCTTCATGTCAGTATTGAAATTATTTTAATGTGTGGTAATTCCATTTTAATGTGCAAAATGTGTTCTTTTTCCTCCTGTGAACGTTATGGGACACAGATGAACCAAAAAAAGATGGTTTGGGTTTTTTTTTCCCACACAAAGGAAGGATCAACTGTATTCTGACAGTGTGCAGAACTACATTTTTTAGTTACTTAGTTATTAAACATACAACTACTGTAACAAATATGTCTGTAAATATATATGCAAAAATATGTAAGGAAAGTCTGAAAACATACAGCAGCAGCTAAAAGCCACTCTGGTGTTTTCAATTCCTGTTGAGAGAGGAAGTTGTGTGAATGCAATGTGTAGAAATGCAAGGATCTTGCTTACTTCCTGTCGTTAACATTTCTACCGAAATTGCAGCTTCTGTACTGCAGTCTGATGTAAAGATCATCATTCACTAACAGAAAAAGGAAACCAAGAATTTTGCTATCATGTGAACTATCACCCTTCAACATTTTTATACCAGACAGACAAGATACCAGACTCTCAAAACAGTGAGAGTAAAAAAGCAATTCAGTGAGTTCATGGCCTGCCTGATCAAGCCCATTCAGCTTCCTCTCCTAAAAGAAAACTTTGTATTACCTGTATTAACACGCAGTAAAAGTTGAGATAAATTTTTAATGCATTTAATTGGATTACTGCACACTCTTCATTATGGTATCTGGAAAATGGCATTTCTGGCTTGGTTTCCTAGGATAACAAGTTTAACTGCAGCCATGTACTCTTAATAGCACTTCCCAGAACTACTTATCCTTCTAATTTCTAAGAGCTTGTGCTTTTTAAGAAGATGTCACCAAAGCCTGTTAGTCTTGACATACAACTGGGGGGAAATTCACCTTAACTGTTCCTGCCAGTGGCATAACCCACTTGATCAATAAGCTTTATTGTATCTGTCTTATCAAAACCGTGAGTGCTTCTGCTTACCTGATTTTGTTGCAAGACAAATTGAGTTCACGCAACTTCATCAGTTTATCCAACTTCTCAATCTTCTCTATTTGGTTGTTACTAAGATTTAGTGTCTCCAGTCGAGAGCACTTTTCCAAATTTTCTATGTACTAAAGAACAGAAAATTAATCCCTTAGCTTCTTTTCTTTTTTTTTTTTTTTAAGAAAAAGGCAGATTTCTATTTTTTAACAACCAGCTGTTCATTAAAAAATGCAGAGCATTCTAACAGTTTATTAATCACATTTCACTGTTGCATTCTAAACCCCTGCTTTAGGTACAATCTTTTACATGGTTTTTTTAACAGAAGCTGCTTTAGACCCAGGCTAACTTAATTAAAATACAGCTGTTTACATCCACTTAAAAATAGACCTTTGCTAAAAAATAAATGAAGTTTTAACTTTGTTTGATTACCAGTTATTTTCAATAGCTTACCTTAAATCTTTTGTCCCCATCCTTTGGTGAAGAAAGATTCAGTGAGCTTATACAGGCCAAATTTTCCTGTTTTGACAGACTTTTTATGAGGGATTCTGTGATGTACTTAACTCCTGGATTAACACCATTTTCAGCTGAAATTAAACAGAGAAACTACCTTTAGTAGTAAAAAAAATGGTGACTTTTATATTAGTCTTCTACTTCACACTGGATCCTGGGAAAACATTTAAAATGATTCCCTCCCTCCCCCAGGGGATGAGAAGAAAGAGCACACTAGAAGCATTTACAGGAAATGACACGTCAAGAGTAAGCAGGTCTAGCCCTTCGGAAAAGGCACAGTGTGCATCTCATCATTACTATCATTTCCACATTTGAATACCAAAAGATAAAGGCAAAATTAACAGGGTTCTTTCCAAAAGATCATGTATCTTTAACCATACAGTTCACAGAACATTGGCTTTTTATGCTTTTAGTATGTACTTTTATACAAGCAGTTATTTATATAATACCTTTATGAAACTTACAATTAAAAGCAGCTTCTACATTTTCTTCTGTAATGTGAAGTTGTTGGTGCCTCTGCTCCATGCTTTTGCAAGCAGATGGAGATGTCTGTGAGCTAAGAGGAGATGGTGATCTGGTACCAGGACTGACAGGAGACATTGGACTAGGTGTCCGAGAAGCTGATGTCTGTGGTTTTCTACCAAATGCTTTTCTTTCTGAGCCTTTCTTCATTGCCAGAAATGCAGACTATCATATGACCAACACCTGGAAGAAAAGAAGAAAAACCATCAGTCTGTATGTCTAAATCTTAATGGTTTACATGCCAACAAAGGTGCTACAGAAGTATGTCATTTAAGGATATTAGGTGCTTGTTGTCTCAGTGTCTATGTTCTTAACAACACAATTTATCACTTCTGATAATACAGTTTGGGACACCACAGAAGTGATACTTGAAAAAAGTTGTCTTTTTAGCATAAGAAAGTATTTCTAGCAGTGATTTGGTGCAAAAAAAACCAACAAAACAACCACCAGATCTAAGCCAATTCTCTAATGAGTGACAGCTTCCAGTTTTCACAGGCAAACACACACTCAGAGGATTGGTACAGCTTTTTACTTACACCATTCCACAGCACACCACCTGGAACTGGCTGAACTCAGTGAGTGTCCTGCAATTTATGGTTTACACAAAGTGTGTGAGCTCTGGACATACTCTCAACTCAGACTAACACAGTTGAGAGGACAGAAAGAGATGACTAGGACATCCATTGTTTTTACCAAAGCTAGAAGTCACCCACTTTGCAGCCAGAAGAGCAAAACGAAGTGAAGAAAGACAACAGAGGTGAAAAAAAAAACTAAAATCAGACTACCACTGGCCTTCCTTCAGTGTTCCCCTTCCTGCAAACAAGTTATTCCGTGACTGCCTGGCAAATTCCAGTGACTGTTAACAGATGAATATATTTCCTTCAGGGTAGGCGTAGGAACAGCCGTGTATGTGCCTGTGTGTCAAAGCCCTTGTAGTACCCATCTTCAAGGGACACATTTGTACTAAAACCTAGACCCAGTAAACTAAAAGCTCATTTTAAAACATTCTTTAAGATAGAAACGTATGCTTTTAAGGGAACTCGGAGCTATACGAGTGATTATATTTTGTGTTATGTGGAGATTTTCTTTGTTAAAATTGGTTTTATCTGAATCTTCAGAAAGAAAGCACGGACAAGCCTTTAAAAAAGCACGAAAAAGCCACTCTCTTCTGTCCAGTACCTGGAGGCACAATTCAGAGACAGGCGAGACTGGAAGGATCAGGAGAGGGAGACAGATGATGGTGAGCTAGTGAAAAGCTACTTCGGGAAGTTTCTTCATGTTTGAAGGACAACAGTTAGACATTTTAGCGCGGTTTCTTTAGAACAGACGGTGGGTTTGCAATGAAACCACGCCAGCACCCTCACGTTAGAACAGGCAGGGAAGGGGAAGCGCTGAGCGGACCTGGCCGCGGATGTGCCCTGGGTGTCCCCGCGCCCCGGCGGGAGCAGACAGGCCCCCGGTGCCTCCCCCGCTCCCGGTTAACAGCGCTCCCTCCGCC
>NW_009938382.1:41896-44581 GCF_000696875.1 Nestor notabilis | reverse complement strand
TCATCGGGCAGTGTAAGTGGGCGGCGGCTGCCCCGGCCGGGTCGGGACCGAGAGGTTCTCTCCTTCTCCTCGGAAAGTGGGAAAAGCGCCTTGGTAAAGGGCCCCCAAGGCACCGCGTGTGTCGTTTTCAGGAGACTGGTTGGGACATGTTTGGTAAAGCTGAGGAAAGTTCGGGGCTCTTCATTACTGAGGTAAAAAAGTAGTTGTTTCTCTCAGTTCCCTCATAGGCTAAACGGGGTTTGTGCTGTGGACAGTGGCTGAATGTCTAAGTTGTCTGCACCATTCCCACTTAGATGTTTGTGGAATGGAGAACAATAGCACCATTGACCGTGTTCATGGTGTTCTGCGAAATTTGGAGCTATTCAGGGCCAGCGCCTTCTATCCAGCACATACTTGCCCATCCCTCTCCTGCCTCAGCTGTAACAGGACTGCATGGGAGTGGTGGTCACCTAATAGCTGCTGGCTTACATGCTGAGGGGCTGCATGTTATGGTGGGGAAAGCAAACACGCCTTGGCAGGACTGTGCAGTGTTGAATGTGACCAGTTTTTTTTCCTTGTTATCATTGGAGGGGCTATAAAGAGTTTGTACTTTGAACTTCTGTATTAGCAGATAGCAGTACACTTGGGTGGTCTCCTAAGACCAGTCCCACACATCTGGATTAGTGAGGAATTCTCGGCATTGTAGCTGACTGCGGCTTTAGCCTGCTGACATCAGAGGAGCGCACACTAATATGGCTTGCAGAACTTTGGGTTGTGTCAAAATAATTAAAGATACTAAATCTTGGTTGGTAGAAGAAGAGGGTGGGAATCTGGTTTTGCTTTTTGGTTATCTTCTTACTTGTAGTTTTTGCCCTTTCAGATAACAAGCTACTAGAGAAGTCAGACCTTCATGCGGTGCTGGCTGATAAGCTTCAAGCAGAAAAATATGACATGCAGAGCAGGCATGAGATCAGGTATTTAAAATTCCTTTTCTGTCAGTCAGCTGTCTGTCATACACACTGTAACCTACACCATTGTTGGATGCATTGCACAAACAACTTCTAGGTTACTGCAGTAACTTGGAATAAAACAATCTGGGAAAGCTGTTGATATAAAACTAAAATATAACTAACTCTAAGCACATGATAAAGTTAGAATACATTTACAGTGTATGGTACAAAAAGAGCTGACTAAGTTTTGGTGCCATTTTTATCACAAACTTTTGAGGTATGCAGGTGGACCAGAATGAAATTCTGCTTCTGAGCTGTTTGCTTTGTAATGCTTATAATGTTTACCTGGTGATTATGATATAACTCTTTAAATGGTTTGGTGTTATAAGCAATGCAGTGCAGGGAGAAACAGACATCTTAGTTCCTTTCAATCTGTGTTATCACGTAGAAGGGGAATATGGAAAAAAAAATGATTGTAAAGTGTCAGTCCTACATAAACACCATATTCTAGAAAGAATCCTAGAGCGGTTTGGGTTGGAAGGGACTTTAAAGCTCCAATCCCCTGCCACAGGCAGGGACACCTTCCACTAGAGCCGGTTGCCCCAAGCCCCTGTGTCCACCCTGGCCTTGAACACTGCCAGGGATGGGGCAGCCACAGCTTCTCTGGGCAACCTGTTCCAATGTCTCACCTTGATGCAAAAACCATCTTTAGTTTATGGGAATCTGGTTCTGGTTGAAGCACCTACTCTAGGAGATGAGACTGGAGTAGATGAGGAGGAGAAGAAATGCACAAAAACAGCATCTTAAAAACAAATACTAATCTGACCTCTGATACAACCTTTATTTGAAACAGTGAATTCCCTAATCCTAGTTAACTGAGGAAAAATGCTTTTTTTCACCCTAAGGCAAAGGAGGAGTATCTGGTTCTGGCTGTAGAGGTATACATGGCCAGAGTTGTTGGATGTGTTAGATAGTATCGCAGGATTTGGATTCCTGTCTGTTTGGACACATTTTATGGAAATGCAGTTTCTTCTAGTACAGTGTTAGTTCAAGCAGGTGTTGTTTGGTGTTGAGATGAGTGTGAAGTTACTGATATCACCATGAGACCTTTCAGCTTCTGAATGCATTATCTGTTTCCCACTGGTCCATTATAACACAGAATGACTGCAGAAACAGATGCATGTGATTACCTTGTATTCTTTGTCTGGTATAATAGTAAGAAAATTAAAACTATTACTTTTAAAAACTATAATTTAAAATACAGCTGCTAACTTGCTTGGAGTCTGTGTGTGTGATGCGTGTGTGGTGGTCTGGTATGGAGAAATTACAGCTTATGTCACACTTAAACACAATTAAAAAAACACCCCAAAACCTTTACACAGTAAGAGACTAGAACATAGGACAGTGGAGGAGTGACTTATAACACTCAGGACTATAAACCCAAGGGCCTGGAAATATACCCTTGTTTCCCTGGCTCTTGGTTCTGCGCCCTGTATAATGCTCTCTCCAGATATCTAACATCATTATGGTCCACCAGCTCCCTCAAAACAAATTCAAGATGCTAAAATATTTGTAATTCTTTCAGAATTTGAAGAGGGTACTTCTGAGACTCAGTTGTCTTAATGCAAATTTAAACAAAGGTTAGTTATTTTTCATTTGAGTTTGAATTCCATTTTATAAATGTACAAAAGGTGAATTGAGTCCTCAGTGTATTTAATTTTCCAGTACTATATAATGACATTTCGGTTGGTGGGAG
>NW_009938382.1:0-41865 GCF_000696875.1 Nestor notabilis | reverse complement strand
GCAGGAATGACCTGTATCTCTGATGTAGTATGGAAATCTAATGTCTGGAGACTGACTATCAAAGGCACAGAAGTAGTTGGATTTTGGTTTGTGATATGTCGTTTTCCTCTCTCTCAAACTCCAGTCCAGGACATGATGGCACATGGAATGATGCTCAGTTGCAGGAACTGGCACAGCTGAAGATAAAGCATCAAGAGGAGCTGACAGAGCTGCATAAGAAACGTGGCGAGGTTAGAAAGTCTTATTCTGTTTTGTATGGTGCATACATGGCCTATTGTGAACATGACCTTAATTTTATCACGCTTACTCATCACTGTTTTTTCCTCATTTCATGTATCGCCTTTTTAAGCTCCCCATGTCAACGATTAGAATAAACCAGAGATGGCTGGTCTTTAAAACTGACAGCTAGGAGATGAGAGCTTACATTGTCAGCATAGCATGAGTTTTAAGAAGTGCTTAATTTTCTGTTTTCACGAATAAGTTTTTAACTGTATTTATCAGAGGAGGAAGAAACTGTTTAGAGCTGTGCGTGACCACTAGCTCTACATCATCAAGACGGAGTAAGTGAGAGAATAGGTGTGTGGTTTCATTTGTCTCCCTTTGCAGCACCACTGCTACAAAAGAGTGGACAAAACAAACAAGCACAAGGAAAGATTGATGGTGCCATGCTGTTAAACTGAAAAGGGAGTCCTGGTTCTGCTATGTAGATGCAGTAGGGAGCCCAGAGTCCTGTTAGCTATGAGATTTGAGCCTGGAAGAGAGGAAGAGCTGCTATCTCTCTGTTTGGTTGGGTTTTTTTCCTTCCTTTCTCTCTTTTGATCAGAAGATGGGGAAACTTCATCGGCAGAATTGGTTTTTTCAAAATCACAGCAGTGGATTGGATGTGCCAGGGGCTAGGACCTGAATGGTGCGGCAGACTTCTACAGGGAGGCCTGGAAAATGTTATCTTGCTCCTTTTTTCACAGAGGAGACAGCTTTCTACAGGAGGTGTGCACTGACTAATCATAGCACTGAAAATGCCTTCTTTCCCCCCAGCCTGGTACCCTAAGCCACCATCCAGGCAGGCACCCTTCACAAAACTCATTCTTTCTTCTCCCTGGGCACACTGTGGGGCTTACTGCTGCTCCCTGACTGGTTGTCACTACAGACTAACTTGTCATTAGTGCTGGCCTCTGCACCTCTATTTCCTGTCCACTGCAGAGACTCCACCTGCAGCTTTCTTTGTGGGGAAAACCTGTATTTCCAATATGTGAGCTACATGTCTGTTTTGGCCATAGCAGGAATATTTGTTGCTAAGTTATTAGCACTCATTTGTTGGTTTGCTTACTTGGCAATTTTTAGTTTGTGTTGATTTTTCCACTAGTTCAAAAAATAACATTTCTTCCTAATGCATATTCTGTTTGATGTGACTTTATTAAAGAAACTTCTGAGGGAAGGGGCGAAAGATCAAAGGACAGTAATCTTTTGACATCTCATTTTGAAAGTGGATTCTCTGATTTAATGACCTGTGTGATAGGTGAAGTCCACAGATCTGTATAGGAAGCTGTGAAAGAAGACCTGAAAGATCTGCTCCATGCTTGTTGTCTTAGATTGCTCTCTACTCCTGCTGGTTGCTGCTCAGTGTGTGTTTTCCAGCTGGCACCCCTGCGTTTTGTAATGTTATTTTCTCCTTTCTCTAGTTGGCCCAGTCTGTAATTGATCTGAATAACCAAATGCAGCAGAAGGACAGAGAGATGCAGATGAATGAAGCAAAGTGAGTAGAAACTGTTTCTTCGTCTGTGTGGTTGATATGAGATTCAGACTTCTGGTTGAGTTATTTATTAGTGTTATATTCTCTTAGAGTTTTAGTCATGGGCTAAAAATTCCTTTGTTAGGCATTGTGCAAAGAGCACAAAGGTGATGGCATATGTCCCAAAGGAGATCCTCATGGTTTTGTATATTTTGTTGTTCCAGGATTGCAGAGTATTTACAAAAGATCTCTGAACTGGAAACAGAGTGCCAGGAATTGCGTAGCAAACTGCAAGATCTTGAGCGAGCTAATCAGACACTGAAAGATGAATATGATGCTCTCCAGATCACCTTCAATGCCTTGGAGGAGAAACTGAGGAAAACTACTGAAGACAACCAGGAGTTGGTCTCGCGTTGGATGGCAGAGAAAGCACAAGAAGCCAATCGTTTGAATGCAGAAAATGAAAAGGATTCAAGGTGAGATTGATGACCTCTGTTTGATAAACAACTTTGCAATATATTTTTGAATAATAAGTGCATAGAGTAAAACCAGAGTTAGTTTGGACTGAGGTCTCTCTATTCTTGCATAACATTAAAATCCAGAACTTTGTGTTCATCCTTCTGGCCAACACAGATGGATGCTTTGCAAAAACATTCCTGTCACTTAAATGGATAAAACATGTTCTTTTGTTTCTTGAGAAACATTTAACTATGGCCTGTAGATCATAAATCAGATAGAAACTGTTGGGGCTTTTTGCTGGTATTAGATTTGACCTTCTCTTGTTTATATTACATCTTGATACTATTTGAAGTTTTATCTTTTTTGGACTTAACCAACTTAAGTGTTTTTTGCATTCTTCTCAAAAGAGCAGATGCCATGGGACTGACCTACATGTAACTTGCAAAAATAAGTCCGCAGGTTTTCTTTTTTCACTCTTGTAAAATAGTATTTTTTCTTTTGAATTGCTTCAGCTTGCTTGCCAGCTAACAATACTTGGGAGTCTAAGAGTTGTAATTCAGGTTTCATAGTACTTGGCAGTTTTGTATTTCCCAACAATCATTGTATTACTAATATAATTACTATTTTTGCAAGTTCTTGCACTCCAAGCAAATCCTCATTCTTGTGGGTCATAAAGGGCCATAGGTATATTTAGCTTTATTCCCTCACTTGATTGACTTTGTCCTTTGCTATTCACAATAAGAAAACTGCCTCTCCTGCACTGAGTATCTTGCAAAGCAGGATAAAATTAGGGTAGTGGTCTGATTTGCCCGTCAAAACTGTGCAGGGTAACCTTTGGAATGGGTTTAAGGAGTTTTGGTGTGGTTTTGGTTTTCAAATCACCTTGCTACCTTCTCTCTTAGGAGACGACAAGCCAGGCTGCAGAAGGAGCTAGCAGAAGCTGCTAAAGAACCCCTGCCTGTTGAACCGTAAGCAGTCTTGATTTATAGTCTCCTTCATCACTTCATGCTTTGGTTTTATGCAGATGCATGATATATGGTATTTTTGATACTTCTAAATTTGGTGAAGTAGAGGAGTGTTTAAACTTTGGTGTAAAGTCAAAAATGTACAGTAACTCTTCCTACTTAAACTTTCAGAAGAAGGAGCTCTGTTACGACTAAAAATAGTTGCTTGGACTGAAAGTCACAAGAGTTGTTCATATGGTGAATATATGTTGTTATCTCAGCATTAAAACATTTATTATGCAGTGCCTTTGGTCTTCAGAAGAGTTTTTCAGTTGTGCACTCTGCAGATGCCTGCATTTCCAAGTGTTAGGCTACAAATCTGTTCAAGGATTACCTATAGGAACAGGTACTGAATGAGTTAAGGTGGGTGAAAGTATACTTCCATAGTGGGAGATATTTTTTTCTGTAGGGGAAAAAAAAAAAGGTAGACGTGGAGTTACTTTTCCTCGCAAGCCAGAGATAAATCTCTTTAGTCTCTTGTTCTTTGCACTGCTGTGTTTGCTCCTAGGTAGTGTTTAATCAGGTGACTGAAGTGGGAGGCTGGTAGTATAGGTGCTTTGCACCATGTAGATAAGGTTATTGGCACTTGTTTTAGCCAAATCCAGGAAAACTGCATGGCCGACTAACTATCAACAGCTGCATTATTACTGAATACCACTGAGAGTGTCTTCAGAGCACAGTAACAGAGCAGTGTGCAGGCTTTTCCTTGGTATCTGTTGTCTTTGTAAACACACAGAGAATATCTTAGAACTTTAAGCTCTTAAATAAATAATGTTGCGCTTTGAAGGAAAACACACGTACTATGTCTGTGGCCATTTTCTCTATTAAGCTTCTTCCTCTCTGTTACCCAAAGTGAGACCTTCCTATCTTAGTCCTGAGCTCAGGGGTAGCTGTAGCACAGCAGCTTGAATTTTTATTTCCTGTTGTGGTGGGGATGGCGGTCTCTGTGTTACAGAAATTATTTCAAAGAAGATACTGAGAAGTTAAAGAAAAAAAGCCTGTTAAAATCTATAAAATAATTGTTTCTGTAAACAACTCAAACTCTGCTTCACAGATGTGTTTGGTTCTTTTCTGATTTTGTAATTTTAGAGGGTTTGTGTTATATAAATGTGCTGCTTACTAAAGGGGGAGATTGCAGCATTTCAAGAAGCGTTGCCTGGTGTTTATATTCCCTTCAAAAATAGGTTAAGTTAACATGGAAAGTTCTTTAGCTACACACTAATTTTTAAAATCTAAAGTTTGAGCTATTAAAAGAAATGTCAGCAGAACTTGATAGTGTTTTATTGAAATCTCAGCCTGATATTTTAAATCAGAGTATGTATTTTCCATAGCCTTTTCATACATGCTGTCCTCCAGAATCTTAGAACTCAAAGTACAGCTGTATTCTGAAATGAGATTAAAAATGGCCCCATCCTCTCCAATTCTTTTGCAGCTGAGTGATAACTGATGGCAGGAATTGGTTTATTTCTTCTTAAGTGCTGAATTTAAACTTCCTGTTCAGTTGGCATCAGGTTGATAAAGTGTGTTTAAAAATAGCTTGTCCTGCAAAATCAGCAGTGGAAGAAAAATCATCATTGAAGGGAAAAAATACTACACTGTCAGATTCCATGATGACTAACAGGGAAAAACCTAGGATTGGATGAGTACTTGAGCTGGATTCATTTAGAATATATGTATTGGACCCTCACACTTCTGTGCAGTCATAAACCAACACTTCAATGAAGTGAACCAAAACATCCCCTGTATTTAATGGAGCAAAACCTGAAGTACAGCCATATAGAAGAAAATATCAGAATTCTTTGGTGTGGATGATCAAGGAAAATTCAAACTCTTGTGGTTTTTTTATACATCCGTGTTTTGGAACAGCAAAAAAGGTGCTGTGAAAATAGGGTACCACTCATATCTGGGGTTGCAGTAACTCATGTTTTTGCTGTTCTCTAACTGTTCCAGCAACTATTCACTCCACAGGAAAGTCTTGCTCAGATGTGATAGGTCATTATAATGCCATCTGTAATGCTGCAAGCTGAAATATAATGCCTGGAATGGATGCTTGGCAACAGAACCCATAACCATTCAACCCTGTTGTCAGTGAAGAGTGTAATTAGCGGCTGCAAAGTAAAAATAAAAAACAAAGCCTGAAATTTAGGTGCATATACTTGTTTGCAGATATTGTATATTAAATGTAGTATCTCTGGTAGTGACAGCCAGATCAGCATTTGTGTTGTCTGGATCTACCTATGTGTTGCTACACCTAAATAAACATAGATGTGGATTGGGTGCAGGCACTTGCAGACCCTGGAACATGTCATCCATTCAGTTCATATACATCAGCAAGCAGGTGGTTTCCATAAGAAGCTCTGGCTGACTGAAAACGAGGTGTTTTCTCTCCCTTCAGCAGGGATGATGATATCGAAGTGCTTGCAGATGAAACCTCTGACACAGCTGAGGAGACGTCTCCAGTGCGAGCTGTCAGCCGAACATCCAGGTTTGTAGGCCAAAAGATTTCTGTACCATGTCACTGAGGAACAACAAGGGGTGTGAGAGAGTTGGAACTATGCTACTTAAGGTTCTTACTTGCCTTTAGCTGGAACAGAGTTTAGTACTTCCACCAGAGAAGAACACTCCCGTGCTGTGTTCTCTGATACCATGCTATAGAGACGCTGTTTTTCCTTTGCTGTTCTAACTAAATTACGCTAGTGTCTGAAAAATCTGTGTTTGATCTTAAAACCAGAGGTTTAAAAACAAAATAGGCACTAGCATGGGTTTTACAGTGCCTGTTGGATTATGTCTCTGTGAGTATACAAAGTATCAATGTGACTTTGCAAATAGCCAGGTTTTTGGATTTAGCCGTAATGCTGCAAATAATCTTCAGCTATATTAAATGCCTCTTTTTCTTCCATTAAAATAGCAGTGAGTGGAAAGTAAGAGGTAGTTACATGAGAGCACAGATTAACTTGGCTGAAACTTCAGACTTCTTGTATCTGAAGCCAGTAATTCACAAGGTGGAGGTTGAGGGGAAATTGAAGGAACTCCACTTGCAGATTGTGTCCTGAGTTGTAGTTACTGGTGACTTTTGAACTGATGCCTGCCTCTGGTGTTTTCTGTCTTTGGACTGGGTCTGCAGGGGAGGGAGTCTTTCCAGAGACTTGTTGCTATGAAATGTATTTGTGTTGATCTTTATGTGGAGAAGCTATTCACAAGGTTTAAACCTGTCCTCCCCTCCTTCAGTAAGCGACTCTCCCAGCCAGCTGGAGGCCTTCTGGACTCTATCACTAATATCTTTGGGTAGGTTAGAACACTTTCACCTCTTTGTTTTGTATATTGGTTTAAATGTACGCCAAAATCTTGGTGATGCAGGGAATACAAACAATAATTTCAGCTTTCTTCTAGCTTCTGCCTTTCTTTTTCTTTTCTTTTTTGTTCTCCTCAACTTCCTGTCTCTTCCATCTTGCCGTGTGCTGACCTCTGACCTTTCCCTCCAGTCTGTCTGAGTCTCCCCTTTTGGGACACCAATCTTCTGATGCTGCCAGGTGAAATCATTATCCACTCTTAGTCCAGCATGTGATTGTACTCCATTGACATAACATGGAACCTAGCTGCATTATCCTGATTAGATTTCAGATGTTGATAACAATGGCTAGAAACTGTCTACAGTTAGAGAGGCAATGAGCCCCTCTGTGGAGAGAATACATGGAGTTTGCTCTTACTTTCCACTGCACTTTGCTCCTTTAATAGGGTTGCTTAAGTCATTGGGTTCTGTGCTTAGGCTCCAGCGTGGAGCCACTCCTTCTAAGTTAAGCTCTGCTTTAGGTGGGCAGTCTTTGGTTAAAGCCTGAGCTTTTGAATGGAGCATTTTGCTGCCTGGGAGGTAGTGCTGCAATGGTGTTGAGTTTCCCTAGGCATAATGGTGGAGTTGCACTCTCTCCAGTTGAACTCAGCTGCAGTTATTCCTATGTTTCTCTTTCCTATTAACAAATAAAAAAAGTCTGCTCCAAAATTAGGTCAGTAATTAGTTCAGGTAACTTATCTGGCATACTATGAAATACCTGAGGCCGCAGTGGATGTAGCATTATGACATGTAATTTTTGAAAGGTGGGATAAAAGTTAAAAACTCCTCCCCCCATTTATTATTCGCTGTGCAGTGTAGTTAAATGACAGGTACAGATATTGATGACCTCAAGAGAAACAGCATTCACTTCTCATTTTAAGATATTTCCACTTTGTTTCATCTCAGGAGACGTTCTTTGTCCTCATTCCCTGCTCCCCAGGACAACGTAGAGCCACATCCAGGTGCCAGTAAAGAAGTGAGAGTACCCACTACTGCCATATGTGTCTTTGTAAGTATGGAAGGAATTCTTGGATTTACTAATCCTTTTACTGTCTTTGGAGGAAGTGAATTCTATCTATGTGGGAACAGATCTCCCAAAACTTTCTGCTAATATTTCTGAACAAGAAGGAATTTGTGATTTGGTAGCATAGTTTGTCCCATTTAATCCTTAGTCCAAACGCTTCTCAGAGCAAATGTGCTTGATGTCTTGTCATATTGAGGTCAATGATGACTTAGTAAAAGGTCTGAGGGCACAGGGGAATTACACTTCATTACCCTCCTGGCTCCCAGCAGTCCCTGTTCTGTCATGCCATAGTAGAGCTATGACTGAGGAAGAGATTGCTGACAGTTTGGGATTAATTCAGTTCCAGTTCTCCACAGTGAAGGGGGTTGTGGCACTGAATGTCATCCAACAGAACTGGTTAAGAGGAGCTCATGGTAGTGGGGTGTCTTTGTTTGTTGTGTGTGATCTAAAGTTTTCAAGCTGAGACCTCTTTTATGTGTTGTTTTGGCCTCACAAGGTCAAACTTAAATTTCCGTGAAGGGCATTGCCTTCTGAATGAAAGATATTGGGGTAAATTGTCTTGCACTGTAGCTGCTTGTTTGAACACTCCTCTTGAGCTTTCACAGGCACTCCAGTGCTGGATGTGGATATTTATGGATATGAAATGACTTTTTTTCATCCAGAGTAAGAGTGGCTCACGGCAGTATGGAGGCTTGTGTATTCCTAGCCTGTCCTGTTACCATCTTCTCCAGTGGAGGAGGTGTGGAGGGGGTACCAGTATTAATTTAAGTGAAAATAGGGTCATAACTTAAGTGACAGCCTGGTGCTGGCTTGAGTAGGGAGCATCAGAGGTGTTCTTGGTAGCAGTATGTGTTGCAACCTCTCTCCTCTTCTGGCTATGTACAGCAAGCAGAGTTGATGAACAGACATAATCCTGGCTACTTTCATCATAGAAGGTATGGGAAAGCTGTATATGTGAGGTTATGCTGTTTTCACCTTGATCTTCTCTATTGTCATCTGAATTTCCAAGAGCAGTGCAGCCTGTCTTCCTGATAGAGAGGCAAACCACAGTAGACTACGCTGACCCCCTAGTCTTGACAGTGTGGGGAGTGCTGCCCCATTCCAATTTCCCATCTTGCAGCAGGACTAGGAACAGCTGCAGTAGTAAGCCTGTCAGGCTGTGGCACTATGGAGGTAATATGTGGTTAGCACTGCAGCACTTAGAGGAAAAATTCCCTACTATTGAATGAGAATCCATATGATCCTTCTGGAGGTGATCTGTGTTACATTTTAGCTCCTGTGTTTGGAGCCCAGGTGGAGGTGAGGACATGCCTAGGTCCAGCAGATCATTCTAGGTATTAATGCAAGGACTGTGTGCCAGAGGTTTGGCAGATATAGGGAGCAGACCAGGCTCACTTCCTGAGAGATGAGTAGTAGAACAGGCTTGAGAAAGTGAAGGTAGTCACTTCAACCACTATTCTCAGGCATAGTTTCTAGGCAAGACCTTTGACCAGTTTTGTTCTGAATGGCTCTTCTGCACTTGTAGAAAGATCAGATTTGAAGTGTGATGACCCCTAAATATGAGCTGGCAGACCAAATTCAAGCAACAAGTTCCAGAAAAATACAAGTTTCCAGAAAAATGGATCTTGAAAGAACAGTTACTGAAAATGCTTAAAAAGGAATGCAGCAAATGAATTAAGGATGTGGTATTAATACCATGTGGTAAGTAGTATAAAGCTGTGAAATTAACAAGGGATAAAAAAGGAAGGAATCTTGAATTTTCATAGGTTTTAAAAGGTGAAGAATCACTATTAAGTGGCCAGCTCTAGTTTCAAAACATTAAAGCTGTGAGAAAGCCGGGGTGCAGGAATGTCACTGCACTTGCAGGTAGGAACCATGGCTTAAGCCCAAGTTCTCATTGAGAGAAGGTATTGTCACAATTGTGCTGGTACTGCTAAAGCACCAATAAAAAGTAGCATTATCACCAGTACAGTAAATGAATGCAGTTAATCTGTTACACTGTTTTCTAGCAGACTTTCCTAACTCAAGCGTGATTTGATTGTTCTGTGGTTGCATGAACTGATTGGATCATGTTCCATGGCTGGCTCTAGATGGAGAAATGAAAAGTTAGTTTCCTTCTACAGCATATCACCTGTGACTGTTTTCTTCACTTGTTTCCTTTTCTTTTTTCCTGGTGTAACTTTAAAGCCTTACCTTATAATGCCTAAACTTATGAAGCATTGTAAAGCTTCTGGCAGTTTATCATCTCTGTTGAATCCTTGCTAGTGGTTTTTTCTTTATGTGCTTTTGTTTTTACCTTTAGATAAAGATCAGCCCTTTTGCTCTCTCTGCACACCATCAACTATTGCAGAGTTTCAGTCTGTGCCTTTGTTTCCTATTATACTATTAAAAGATCAACAGCTGTGGTTCTGTATAACCTTTAAGTTCTATAGCTTTCTGATCTGTGGGGTTTGGGTCTATGCTAATTTGATTTGGGTGGCTGTTCTGTTCCTCCCACTCCTCAGGATGCACATGATGGGGAGGTGAATGCAGTGCAGTTCAGCCCTGGCTCCCGGTTACTAGCAACAGGAGGCATGGACCGGAGGGTTAAGCTTTGGGAAGTCTTGGGAGGTAATTTTTTTTGCTTTGGGGTATGGTGGGATGCTGAACCAACTCAGAGTTTGCTTTGTGTCAGCTTCTGTTCTAATCTGCTGCTTAAGTTTTGTTCATCTTTCTCTGTGCAGATAGGTGTGAGCCCAAAGGTTCCCTCTCTGGTAGTAACGCTGGGATTACAAGCATAGAATTTGATAGTGCTGTGAGTATCTGAGCAATATCCACTGTTTGTAATTGAGAATAAATTAATTTAATTACATTGTGCTCTGCTATCAGTTACCATTTTAACACTTTGAAAAGTTACTTAAGAATGAGTTAAAATACTTACAAAAGTAACTGCAAATAGTTTAAAATTGTACAAAAGATCTTTATTTGGTATGCTGCAGTCTATAATTCTCTTTTATTTACAATTCAGGAGATGTTATGCAGCTCAGACATTGGCTGTTATGGGCTATTATGGTAAAATTACAATACAGTAGGTTTTGTCTAAAGTAAGAAATTGGTCTCCAGCTTTCCACTAAAGCTGGTATAACAGCATAGAAGCAGCAAGTACTCTGAGGCTTTATTTCTGTGAAGTTTGTTTTCATTAGTGCTCTGCTGAGATCTGTGATGAATAGTAAAAGGTCTGATTACTCTAAAGACTTGCACTTCCACGACCTTTCTTCCCAGCAGTTTCTCACCAGTCGCAGCACAGTAATGGTGTGGCTGGCAGTGTTTGCTGGCACCTTGTGATGTGTGCGGTTCATGCTAACCTGAACTATCAGAGCCATGGCTGGGATCAGCATCCAACAGTCATACTTGAAGGAGTTTGAGGTCTTGGATTGTTCTAACTTAGACATGTGATCTGACTTTCTGCTGAGACCTCTTCCACTGCACACAGACAGTAGACCAAAGCTGACATAACTTCTTCCATTCAGTGATTCTAAGTGCTAAACTTTATTGGTACACCCCCAAAAGGATCCTTGCTCTGGACACTGAGCAGCTCGTTTGACATTTGCTGGCACTGTTAATCTGCAGGAGATACTACCTTTGATTTTGGCAAGTTGCTTGAACAGATCTGAGGCAAGAGCTGCCTGAGGTGAGATGCTAATGGTCTTTGAGATGGACAGGAGTGCAAGCATGAATCTTGTGGTGACAGTTCTCCATCATGGATAACTTTGAAGAGCCCTAAGCCTGAAGTCATGAGCAAGTCAATTTTTCTCTCCTTGGACAGAATTAGGTTTTGGAATCTGTGTTTAAAATATTAGAATTTTACTGAAAATTGCAAGAACTGGGTGAATTCCAGTCTGAGGCCCATCTAAGAGGTCATGTATGCTACTGTAGTTTTCATTTTGTTCTTCTTTTTCCCTTTGCAATATAGCATTAATGTGGTTTTAATGATTTATTGGACATACTTTTGAGTTTAATTTGCGTATTGACTAGCAGAAGTAGTTTTCAATTAATCTTGTGTTCACAGGGTTCTTACCTCTTAGCAGCTTCAAATGACTTTGCCAGCAGAATCTGGACGGTTGATGACAATCGATTACGGGTGAGTCTCTTAAAGGCAAAGCAGTACTCAGGCTGTTGCGGTCTTGTATTTCCAGTATTGTCTAATGGAAACATGGTGATTTTTGGAAGCTGGGCATTTGCAGACAGTTTAAATAGTTCTTTAGTTAACAGGATCTTGTTTTCTTAAGGGTCTTCAGAGCAAGACGTAGAATACAGTATTGGTCTCTGCACAGCCTTGCAGGAAACTCCAGTTACTGCATATTTTCACATTATAGTCTGTGTCTGTTCCATCCCCCCCGCAACCTAAGAGATTTTTGCAAACCCTTTTGTGGAAATTTAAATGCTTCTTATGGTCTGTTGAGAGTCACTTCAGTAGTCCTCTCCTTGGATTGAGGCTAAAATATTGAAGAGCTTTGCAGAAGACAAAGAGGGATTCTTTTGTTGTAACTCAGGAGCAGCATTCTTGGAGTCTTTTGTCTAGTTTTTAAAGGCAGCCAGCCAAAAAGTGCTTGACTTGATTCTTGGTGTCTTTTGATAGATTTCCCCCTCTCCTCCCAATTTCTTTGTACTCATGTTCTTCTCCAGTATTTAGCTCTAGTTTAAAGAAGGATTCTCCTTTGGCCAAAAGAAAAGCTTCTTTTCAGCTTTCTAAGAGTGTTTTTATTGTCATTCCTTTGTACACTTTTCCTCAACTTTTTGTTTTAGGAAGATGCTACTTTGATGTACTGAATCTTCTGACATTTTACATGCTAGATATAACCTGAAGTTGCACTGTGATTCACTGGGTAGTTCTCAGTATTGAGAAGTCAGGTCTCAGTTAGGAAAGTGAAGAATACTGGTTCTTCTGCAGTTTCTGTTTGGCTGCAAAACCTACTGTTGGATGTGAATTATAGTGAGTAAAAGTTTAACAGACTAGAGACTACTCACTACATGAAGTTAGTTATCCCTGCAAACATCCACTTGGCTTCACAGTATCTTCCTGTAGTTCTTTTGGTGTCCTTGGTGACTACCAGCTTTGGGCAAGTGCATTCACTGTTTGCTGAGAATAGGACATTCTTTGTTTTGAGTGTGTGTGGTATAGGTTTCTTATGGCTTGCACATAAGCAGGAGGCAATGAAGCTGAAATCGTGGTAAATTTTGCTAAAAAATCCCTACTTAAATGCAAATATCTGTATGCAATGACTGTGCAGCAAGAGCAAAAGATTGATACAGAGCGAAAGTTCAGATCCTCCTTTCTGGAATTCGTGTCCTTAAGACAAAGTGGGTTTTATGGGATGATTCATTCTTTCAGTTTGAACTGGTTTTTATCAGGTTTGCTTGTTTTTCCCAAACTTCGCTCCCATTCCTTTCCATTCTTAAGGGGTTTTCTTTTGTATTTCCCAAGCCCAGATCACTCTGTGTAATTTGATACTCCTTTGAGTATCAGGGAAAAAAAGATAAATCTAACTACATGCCAAAGACTTCTCCCGTTTTTCACAATTCTTACCTATAGAATCACAGACTGGTTTGGGTTGAAGGGACCTTAAAGCTCATCCAGTTCCAACCCCTACCACAGGCAGGGACACCTTCCACTAGAGCAGGTTGCTCCAAGCCCCTGTGTCCAACCTGGCCTTGAACACTGCCAGGGATGGGGCAGCCACAGCTTCCCTGGGCACCCTGTGCCAGTGTCTCGTCATGTGTCTCACTTCAGTCATTCATTATCTGTTTTGTGGTTTAGGTGTGTGAATATGCATCAATTCAAAGTGAATGTGGTTCATGTTCTTCTCAGCCCCATAAACTGCTGCAGGGAGTTTTTCTGAGATCTCTGGTTGTTTCAAGCGCAAAGATAATAACGTTTGAGACTAGACAACCTGTTGTATCCTTCACAGAAGCTCATTATAAAAACCTGAAGGCACAATTTCCATTTTCAGCTTGCTTTAACCCTCTCTTCTCATAGCTCCTGCAAGGCTGGGTTGCAGTTTCCATCTGTCTCGAAATGTAGGTGTATGGAGGGAATGAAGCTTGCAGGTTCCCTGAGTTGACAGAGGAACTGCAGCCTAAGGTGACCTGTGTCTCCCAGCTTCAGGCTGAACTCTGTAGTACTGACATTCCTACTCAGTGTTAATCCCGGTGTTTAACTATAATGGTTTATATTTTTTCTCCAAGCAATGAAGTACATATTCCAGTTATGATTTAAGATTGTCTTTGAGTTATTAAATAGCAGAACTAGTAAGCTACGGGGAGAGGGAGCAAGTGGAACTGTGCAATTTTACCATGTCCATCTCTCATCCTCAGCACACCCTGACAGGTCACAGTGGCAAAGTTCTGTCAGCCAAGTTCTTGCTGGACAATGCACGCATTGTTTCAGGAAGTCATGACCGGACCCTCAAGCTCTGGGACCTCCGCAGCAAAGTTTGTAAGGAAACCCAACTTCTGTCTTTCATCCATGTTCTATGTTTCTGCTAAATGTCAATAGACGTCTGACAGCTAGATTATTTCATCTGCTTGCTAGTCTAAAAATAAGCAAAAACTAGCAGCCATCCCATCTTGTGGTGTTATTCAAGTAACTGGATTCTTTCTGTCTGTTACCTGAAATAAGAATAAGAAAGCATGTGTATGCAGGAAGCTCTGCTAATGCTATTACATTAACAGCAGCTGTGTTCTGTGACTGTTCTTTGTTAGGCTGGGGGTGGGTATTTTAGTCTACAAATTTGGTGCCAGGTCAGTTTTTAACCCTAAGATGGATGGAAATGTCTCTTGGAAGTGTACAAAAAACTCACATGAAGGGAATGCTAGGATCCAGATTTTTCTTTGGGAGAAACACCTTATTTCCTTGGCCTTTCTCCTATTTGTGGTTCTTAAACATGCTTGCTCTGAGAGAGAAGTGAAGATTCAAGGTTACCTTGATACCTGGACTGCAAACATAGGTCAAGGACACAGTTCCATGTTGTTCAACAGTAGCAAATTATAGCTGTCTAAATACCAAGTGGAAGTAAAGCAGTTCTCTTGGGAGCATTTAAAGGGATATTAGCCACAGCAAAGGAGATTGAGAAGGGCAGAGAGGTTGTTGAAGACTTAAATCAGGATTACTCTAAGACAGAATTTGTCTGCCCTGTGGCACTCCTTGGACACTGCTGTGTGACCATTGTGTGTGCATGTGGTATAATGGTTATTTTCTGTCTGTCTTCATCAGTCTGTACAGCATAAATTTCAGTGTGTCCCCATTGACTTCTCTTTTTTTAGGTATAAAAACAGTGTTTGCAGGATCTAGCTGCAATGACATCGTATGTACTGAGCAATGTGTAATGAGTGGACATTTTGATAAGAAAATTCGTTTCTGGGACATCAGGTAAAACTATTGTTAAGAGAGCTTATAGTGTAGGAATGGTTATGGGATTGCTGTCCGAGTGTAATCTGAACTAGGGAACTCTTCTTCCTGAGCTTGGAAGCTAATGAGATGTTACAAGAGTTGCAGAAGGCCACTGAAAGAGACTTTTGTTACTACTTTTGAATTGTTTGCTGGTTTAGGTTTGGGATTTTTTGGGGGAGGAAACACCATTTCTTTTCTGAAAGGCAGTCTGCTTTCTTGTAAATATTTTGCATTGGTTTGTATTTGTCATTCTAGACACTATTTAGCTTTTCAGAGGGTGGTGTTGTGAGGAAAGTAGTATCTAATTGTTAGATAACTGGAAATGCTATCCACAAAGTGAGATCTAGGTTGGACAGGAACCAAAATGTGAGAGTAAACCAGTAAACCTTTTTCTCCTCCTCTTCCACGTTGGGAGAAGTCAAAACTTTAATGTGGAGGCCGTTTAGGTTCTGGATGCTGGTTTACCCTTTCTTTTTTTCTATCTTTTATTCTTTTTCTTTCCTTCTTTATGTCTTTAGGACCGAAACCATAGTAAAAGAACTGGAGCTGCTTGGAAGAATCACAGCTCTGGACCTGAACTCAGAGCGAACAGAGCTTTTGACCTGTTCCCGTGATGATCTACTAAAGATCATTGATCTGCGTGTTAGTGCTGTCAAACAGACATTCAGGTGAGAGTGTTCTCCACTGAAATTATGAATTTCAGTACTTTTGGGTTGCAGAGTGCTCTCAGTGCTGGAGTGTTTGTCAGTATCTCCATGGAGAGAGCAGTCTCCTAGATTTCTTTTTTACATGGTTAGCTCTCTCAAGTCTTTAACAGCAAAGATCTGCTCTGGTGGATCTTTTCATTTACCTCTTTAAAGAAGATAGCTTGGCTTACAAGTCTTTGGCCTAAAGGACAGAATTTCTTCAGGTGCAGTTGAGAGTGGGTTTATGAGAAATGTAAATTGTGATAAAGGGATACTGGAGCTTATTCCAAACCTCTTGTAGAAATCCTCATACACTCTTTAGTGAGAACCTGCAGCCCATCTTCTTATATATACTCTTTAGTGAGAACCTGCAGCCCATCTTCTTATAAATGAATTTATAATTATCTGATTCTAACTTTTCAGTGCCCAGGGATTCAAATGTGGCTCTGACTGGACGAGAGTTGTGTTCAGGTAAGGTCAGATATGTAAGCAAGATATCTGATAAATCTTCCCCCAGTGAAAGTCAGTGATTCCTGGTGCTTGACTGCGTTGTCCCCATTTACAGCTACAATAACTGGGGCAAAGCTTGTGATTTGGCCAAGGTTACCTCTTGGTCAAGACAGAGTATATCTGTAGATGTTGATCCAATAGGTTGGAAACTTTCTGATTTTAGAGGGCTTTCACATTTGAGTGTTAGCAGCTGGTAATACAAAACTCTTGAAAGACTTTAAAGCCAAATTGATTGCTTAGGAAGTTGGGGGTGAAGTGATATTATGCATGCTGATGAATTGCTGACTTGAAAATTGTTCTCTGCCTTCTGCACCTGCTCTGATCTCATAGCCCTGATGGTAACTATGTGGCTGCTGGTTCAGCTGATGGGGCCCTTTACATCTGGAATGTGCTCACTGGGAAATTGGAGAGGACACTAGCAAAGCATCACAGGTGAGGGGAAGCTGGCCATATAATCTAAAGCAGGTATCTGGGTTGTGAATCTTGCTGAGCTGTAGAATACATGTAGTTGTACAGCTTTGCAACTTATATTGGGGCGTGAGAATTATTGATATGTAGATTCTTTGTGGATTCCTGGCAGTATTCTATAGCTTGAATTAAGGTTTAATTTGTTAATGTTCAACTTCTTAACCCGAGATAAGATTCTAATAAAGTACATTTAATATATTCTGAAGAAACTGTATCTTTCATAGGCTTATTAAAAGCCCAAGTCTCCTGAGAGCTGGGAAAGTGCTTTTTCTTTGGTAGAGTACTGTAACACTTCATTCCAGTGTTAAGTGCTGGTGTGGAATTCAATGTTTTTGTGAACTTATACCTGGCTTCCATTTCAGTTCTTCCATCAATGCAGTCGCATGGTCACCAGCAGGTGCCCATGTGGTCAGTGTGGACAAAGGAAACAAGGCTGTCCTGTGGTCTGAATTCTGACTGGATGGAGGGTGAAAGGCAGAGCATCTAACACCTCTGAGGATGGTGGTGCTGGTCCGTGGCTGAACAGAATGGAGACCTGAGCCCAGATTCATCCAGAGTCGGGATATTTACCAGCGCATGGGCTTCACTTCCCAGAGGAAAGTTCTAAAGCAATGGAGAAGGAGCCTGAGTCAGAGACTTCTTTTTGCCGTAACTGCACTGTGGCACTCGGACTCAGCAAGGGATTAGCTGCTCTGGATGGAGAATGCTACTTAGTCATGCCTTTACATGAAGTATCTATGCACCAAGTGGAGCTGAAGATACTAATGGGATTCCTCACCAGTCAGCTGTGCCAAATACCCTGTCACACAAATGTATCCAAGCACCTCTGAGTTGGGAATGTTGGAAAGAAGTTACTGTGTATGCTGACTTAATACATGTCCTGTCTCCTGTGTTCTGTTCTTGTGGCCTAGTTCAGGCATGGGGTGAGAAGCTCCTGAAATGTGGAGAGGTCCTAAGTAGCCTGAAGTGTTGGAACAGCTTTTCAAGAGTCTCTTCTGGCAGCTCTGCCTTTGAGTTACCAGCTCAATTCAGATCTGTTCTGATTCTGACACAGGTTTTCCAGCACTGTTGTGTGAACTCTTTGTATCGGTTTCATCTGTTCTTAAGGTGATGGTCCACTGTTCAGGACTTCTGCACCCTTTTGTTAAAATGCCCTTCAACAGCTTGGGTATCACAAAATAGGAGATTTTTAATCTTTTTATTCCACAAGCAGTTTGGTTACTGGGTGTGAGGAGAGAGAAGTTGAGCTTCTGTTGTGCTGCTGTGATAAGGAATGTAGTCATACTGTGACTTCAGTACCGGAATATCCATGTTTGGTCCCTTTTTCTGTTCATCCGTCCTGTCCTGGCGGCTGTCAGTAGAGCACAGGGGAGCAGTGGGGTTAAATCCCAAATCCATGGTTTTGGTGCTGGCAATTCCAGGCCACTTGCCCCCTTCTTGAGCACACGTGCAATATTCCCATTTGCGCTGGAGCCCTCTCTGTGCTACGGAGTGGTGTCTTGACTCTGTTCCTCTTTAAGCCTCCAAAACCATGATGTGGCTGGGTGTGAGCTACCTGGCATACCTTTATCCAGCCAAACCTTTCCACATCATCTGGGCCTCAAGACAAGCCACCAGCGTTTTATTGCCTTTTTATTTGCACTTTATTTTCTTCTTTCCTGATAGTGTTTTACTAAGGAAGTGTGTTCATTGGAGGGACTGGATTAGGGGGCAGCTGCTATAACAGGCATCTCTCTAACCTAGCCTTTGTTCAGACACTTTCTGCAGAGGGGAATTAGAGTATATGGGGCAAAGTTTTTATTTATTCAGCTGCCCGTAAAAACTTGATTGTAAATAAACCTGTGTTCTGCTTTTAAACCCCCACAATGCTCCGATTCATTTATTTCTGTGTCTGTGTGAGATCTTCTGAATGAAGAGGTGATCCTGAAATATGTTTCTCTGTGCTGTTTTCCTGATGAGTTGTGGATTTGTGTTCAGCCGCATTGTGGGATTTGGAGTAGAGCAGGAAAGAGGATAATGCAGGTTTTGCCCTGTCTCGGGAATGCTACCTTGAGACCGAAGGAAGTTTTACCATGTTGGACAAGTGCCTCTGTCCTTGAAAGGCTGATGTGTTCTTGCCTGTTTTGGATAAAATACTGAATTGAGGAAATTAGTATTGCTGTTTCAGACACCACTGAAAGTAGAAGGTTTTTTCTGCTGTGGTACTTTGACTGCTACCTTGTGAAGTTTTTAAGCCAGGAATAGGAGTTGCGCATTTCTTTAAAACACAAAACCCCTTGTTGAAGATAATGCTCTGGTTCCTTCTTCAGAGTAACAAAGCAAAATTCAGCTGTTCAACGTACAAATTCATACATAACTAAGAGCCATCACTGGCCACCCTCCTGTTCTCATAAGAAAAGAAGCCGCCTGTCCAGCTCTTGGAAGTGAGAACTGTAGCAACAATGGAAAGGCTCACTTTGGCATTCTGAAGCATTTCTAAAGGCAAGATATTTTCTCTTCTGCCTGTTGCTGTGGCAGAATGTCCTTGAAAAGGCACCTACCAAGAGTCCAGGTGACCTTGGCTACTGCAGGAAAGCAGATCACTAAATGACAAGTCAGCATGATGAAAGATTATTGGGAGATTAACATATTAAAAACTGCAGGCTCTGTTGAGGATCAGAATGGGTTTAGGATGTTTATAATTCAGGCTGCTACACTTGTGGTTTTCTACAACGTGGGTGCAGATCTTACACAAAGGGCTTTGTTTTGCCTGCTGATGCTGTTACGTAGTAGGTTAATAATACTCAAGGATAAGGGTTAGCTAGCTAAGACCTTAAGCATTTTAGATAAAAATTCCTTAGTACCAAGGTATGTAGGAAATTCTAGTGACCAATTCTAGCTTCCCCCCCCCCATAGTTTACTTATTTCTGTGACCCCCTTTTCTGCTTCAGCCTGCAGAGGGAAGAGGAGGAATCAATAGTACCTGCTGTGCAGAGGTGGCTGTTGTAGTGTTTCTCTGCTAAAGGTGCAGATGCCCTTCAGGTGGTTTTGGGGGGTGGGCACCTTTCTCCAGACATCAGGGTGCGTTAGGAATTATGTGTTACGGCAAAGCTGCTTCCAAGCTGCCCTGAAGATGTTTGCAGTGGTGCATGTACCCACACCTCCCAGGCCCTCAGAGGACTGGCAGGTATAACAGGAATGCTCATTCGTCTCCTGAAGGACTAGTAATCCTGTAGTAGCAGCAGCACAAACTTAACAAAACCAGCCTTATCTCTTTTGCCTTTGCACTTCATAACTGAACAAATGTGTTGATTTTGTGGGTTAGCTTCCAGGGTCTCTTCCCTGCTTCCTACAACCAGGATCTGGCTTTTCTTCTGCACATGTGAGTTTCCATGGTTTAGGGCTGTCTGGTTTGTCTTTGCCAGTTGATTAGGTGGAGTAGTGATTAAGCTTTCCAAACAATCCACCTCCAATTAATAAAATACTGCTGGAATTTGGAAAACACTGAAAATGCTGAGGAACACTGGTTCTGTGTTCATTTCTTTGGGATAACTCATGTACCCAGGCCACTGCATTCAGGCAAATGCCGGTAATTGTCTGCAAGAAAAGCAAACTTGATTTGAGACTGCAGGACTGCCTGAGATGAAGGGTGCTGTTCAAGCTGGCAAGTGGAGAGGATATCATGTGATCCCTGTAATCAAAGTAACAGATGCAGCCCAGAGGAAAGCTACAGCTGTTTATGCAGCTTGCAAGCCAAAAATTACACATACTGTTGTGCATAATATCAAGACCAAATTCAAGCGGGGGGGGGGGAAGCTGTTCTTGGACATTCATCAACAGAAAAGCTAAAATGACTGAAATCTCTGTTCATGTGTCTTAGATCTTGGGTGTTGTGCCTCACTCTATAAGCCAATTAAGGAGGGGAGGTGCACTAGCTAGCAACATACTGTTTGGCATCAGTATGCCAGTGGGATGTTGATGGAGCAATAATAAACAGCTTAGTCGTTACGAGAATAACACATTGTTTTCAATGTTTGGTAGTCCTTCATAATGGCATCTATTTATAGAGACTTGGTTTGGTGTTTTATGAACTCCCTTTTTTTCATAAATGGCTCTTGTCTGTTCAGCTTACCAGGTTGGATGGCTTGCAACCCTAGGAAGGAGAAGATAGAGCTTTAGAATAAAGCTGCTTTAAGTAGCCGTCCTGTCCTATGTAAGTCTGTAGTCTTTACAAGCATGTGAGTATGACATTGGAGACCTCTTTGTTAATGATCTGAGCTTCCTTAGGTAATGCTTCATGTTGCTGACTCAACCACTTTCTAGTTGAATCTTAGCCCAGGTACAATATTTGCTTTTGGTGGGGGATTAATTCTTGAAATCCTGGATGGGACGCGACAGGGACGTGCTTTCAAATCCCCTACAAATTGTCTCCCTTGTTTGAGAGGAGGTTAGTGATTCTCTCTGGTAGATGTGAAGAAGAATAAGACGCAACTGTGTGGAAAATCCATCTTTCTTCAGTAGTTAGGAGTTCACATCTTTGTCCTGTCGCAGCTCCTGTGGCATTTGGAACACAGCAAGGTATTTAATATTATTTACTGGTTTGTTTATTTGGGTCTACAGCTTCAGTAGGGTGTCTGTTCAGCAGCAAATACTATTCTGGAGTTGGAAAGCCTACCTGTACTTGATAGAAGTTCTTAAATGTGTGTTAAGTCTGTCCTTAATCTCTACTTTATTTTTTTTTTCCAGCTTTCTAAGAAGGGAAGTATTTTCTTTTTTGCAGTTTGTTGTGTGTAAATAGGACCTAGCAATTGTTTCTACTCCTGAAACAGTTTTTAAATGGGAAAACAAGCAGAAAAATAGTATGGAAGCAGACTGCAAGGACAGTCACACACTGTCAGACCAACCATCTCTAACACAGTGTACTCATTCATACAGGTCCAATAGGCAGAAGTGTAAGAACAGGGCATGTGTAGCATCATCCTTTCCTGATGCTGCTCCTCAGCCTTAGAGTCCTAGGTGGTTAAGGTTGCACATGGATTGTCCTGTCCAGCATCTGGCAAAAGCCTTTTTTCCCATGTGAACACATCTAACCCTGTGAATTGATTCATGTTGGTGATTCCCCTTTCCTTAAAGAACCATATTCCACCTGTTTTTTCCTTAGGTACAAGCTGTTTCCTACCCCTGCATATAACTGTTAGCTTTCTTGGCACATAGCTGGACTGTTAAATTCTTGAAGTCTATTCTGGTTTGAGTTCAATGATACCCTACAAGTAACGAGTTGCATTTAGTTCTGATTTAGTAAAATACAGTAGGATGAATGACTTCATTTTTCATTTTTGGGTTTGGTCTGGCTGCTCATCAATACGTGCCACCTTTCTAGTCTTAGACTGAAGATGCTGTATCCAAGATGTGGGTATGTAGTGAGTTCTGAAACCATATAAATGGCATTCTCTGTGGTTTTTATTTATTTCCTAATAACTATTCTGCTTATATCACGACATACTCTTGGTGTGATACCAAGTATAAATGCACATGTCAGACTATAGTTGTATTTTCCTGAAGTGCAATACTTTTCACTTACCATTATAGAATATACAGTTTTTCATCATCTATCCAGTCTGCATCATGAAAGACTCCTACAGCTTAACACAGACAGCTTAGTTTTGGGGAATCCAGACAGCTTTGTGTCTGTGGGCAGGCTATTAACCCCTTATCTAGGCTTCTTTCCATTCCTTCAAGGATATGCTCAATAGCAAGCATCCCAGCACAGATGACATTGCACTGTTGAGTACTTGCAGTGGTAAAAAAAACCACAACAAAGCAAAGCCAAACACCACACCCCCCCACCCCCCACCCCCCCCGAATAATCCAGACCCCGAAAGCAGCCTTATGCACTGATATTTGTTATTTCCTGTAATTTATCTCATTGTTAACAAGTGAAATGACTTTCCTTATGACTACTTAGAGCCTGTGATGACAAATCTTGAGGTAACTTTTGAAAATTGAGGTATCTCATGTTGATCATTTTACCTTTATCTGTACTCTTACAGATTTCTTCACAAAATTACTCACTCCAAAACTCTCTGCAAAGGCCAAGCTATGCCTTCCTCTCCAGGCTTTTCTATTAGTCTATTAATTTTTAAATACAGATTAAAAGGAGTTCTTGGTCTTTTGTAATATTTCTGAATATATAGAATTAGATGATCTTAAGGTCCTTTCCAATCCTAACTATTCTATGATTCTAAGAAGATTCTATGAAGAGCTGGTTTTAAATAGTTGGTGGTTTTTTAATGAGAAGCTGCTAAAATGAAAAGAAACCCACGGACATGGGAGTGTAGAGTGCTTTACCCACCAAGTATAATTCAGCTTTTTTCTCATCCACCTATTTTCTTCTGACATCTTTCCCAGGACAGTTTGGGGCAGAAATCTTCATTCACCCCCAGTCACATACCCATCTTTGACCATGAGCTGCCCCGAGTCCCAAAAGACAAGTGGGAAGAATGCTGGTTCTCAAAAACAAGTTATCTTTAAAAAAAGCACCCGTGACAAAGCTGTAAGTACCATAATTATGGGTTTATATAGGTATGAGTTTTACTTGTAGTAAGACAGGAGAGTTACTAGAAAGCTATTTCCTGTCTCCTTCATTCCTTTCTGAAGGACCATAACTATATTTAGTGCTAAATTTGAGAAGACTGTGTAAACAGAGTGTATAGGGCAAGCTTCTCATATATTCTAATACAAGAGTTAAGCAACTCGCCTCTCACTACTCCTGGGTTGTACTCCTGCTGGTAGATGTTTAACAACAAACAAAGCTGATTCATTGTCTTTTCAGCCTGATGGCACTAAAAATCTTTATAGTTCTTTGTCCTGTGTACCAGTATTTATGTTGTACTCCTGGGAGTTTGTCTACATCTGGTCTTCAATTCTGATGTCCTGAAGCATGTAAATAATTCTGTTGTCTGGTGTGAATTGCATGCTTGCTGGGGGGAAAAAAAAATCAATTTAAAATGGAATTGTTCTGATCTCTACAAGATTTATAGCTCTGTGCTGTGTCCTGTGTCCATCCATGTGACACACATCCACACAACCATCAACACTTGGTGGTTCAACCATGGTCTTGTACCTCCCTACAGCTGACCATCTATGTGGGAAAGCGGGACTTCATTGACAACATAGGGAGTGTGGAACCTGTAGGTAAGTCCACAAGGATATGTGCTACCCTTTCTGCTCTCTGAAACCTGGTTTCCTTTTATAACATTTGTTATTTTTTCCTTTCTTTCAGATGGTGTTGTATTGGTGGATCCTACACTTATCAAGGAGAAAAAAGGTTTGAGGTTTTATGCACTGTATGTTTCAGAGATTGTCACTCCTCTTTTGAAGTGAGATGCTGAGATAGAATCTTTTACTTTTATTGTTTTAAGGGTACAAATGTAACTTTCTTCCCTGGCAAATGGACTTTTTACTCAATTTAATGTGTGTTCTTACATATGATATGAATACAGACTGGGTTATGTAACACTGTTGAAATGGGTTTCCCTGGCTCTGTAGTGCAGGAATTGTTTACATCCCGTGCTGGCTGCATTGTTAGCTTGCTGCACACTTTACCCATCATGTGCTTCTTTCCAGTGTATGTGTCCCTGACCTGTGCTTTCCGGTATGGCCAGGAAGACATTGATGTGATTGGCCTCACCTTCCGACGGGATCTGTACTTCTCTAGGGTCCAAGTGTACCCACCTGCTGACAAGCCAGAGACTCTCTCCCACTTGCAGGAATCTCTGCTAAAGAAGCTGGGGAAAAATGCTTATCCCTTTTTCTTTACAGTAAGTATCTTACAGGAGCCTCTGACCCTCCTCTCCTTGTCTGTTATTATCAGGCTGCTGAGAACTGGTGATGGACGGAAGACAGGGATTAATAGTGAATTCATGTTATGCAAAGTTCTGATTTTGAGTGACAGGCAACACACCATTTTTGTTTTCTTACCATCCTAATTGGTGTTAAGTGCAAGAAGATCCTAACTGTGTGTGAAAAAGTGCTTTCCTTGAAAAGAGAAAGAAATACACAATGGTTATATGCTAGCAACAGTCCCATACATCCTTGTCCTGCCCCACTGCTCACAGAAGAAATGCTAAATTCTTTCTCTTTAAAAACTTTATGGATCTAACAAGTGGATGAAAAGCTGTCTACCAGATGGTGTCAACAAATAAGAGCTCGTTGCCAAACTCTGATTCTGACAGGATATGCTTCCAGTACTGTCAGTGACACATTTGCCATAGCATTCCCTAGGAAGACCCATGTTTGAAAATCAGATGCTCTGATAGAGCAACAAGTAAGTCTTTGACCAGTTCTGCCCTGTCAGTTGGTACCTGCTGTAATGTTATTAACCACTCAGATACAATGTAGTGATCTGCAAACTGCTGGATCAGGCTGCCCAGGGCAGTGGTGTCCCTGTCCCTGGAAGCATTGACACACGGTGTAGATGAGGCCCTCGGTGCCTTGGTTCAGTGGTGGCCTTGACAGTGCTGGGGTAGTGGTTGAACTTGATGATCTTAAAGGACTTTTCCAACCTAGGTGCTTTTATGATTCTATGATTACAGTGAGTGACCTGTTGTCTTCAGGATTGCTTTGTACCTTTTCTGAGCAATATGTTAACTACAGTATCTGTGTAATATTGCTTTGGGGTATTTTTCTCTTCTTCCTCCCACAGTTTCCAGATTACCTGCCTTGTTCAGTCTGTCTGCAGCCTGCACCTCATGATGTTGATAAGGTGAGACCAATGGGACACTTCTGCATATCATGGTTGGGGAAAGCCAGATGGAAAAACTCATCTGAATTTATTTGGCTAGCTTGAGAGAAGAATAAGGTGATACTGACTGGGTTGTACTGTGCTATGCCACAAATGTCAGGAACCTGACTTAGGAGCTGCAAGTGTGTGTCATGGAGTTGGAATTTAAGTTCTCTGAATAAGAAAGAGACTCTAGTCAAATAGCAGCACAACTATTAAATCTGCAGTGCTTGTAGTTTCCTTAAGGGTGCCACATGCTTTGCAGGTTGGCTGCACATAAAATGATTGTAGCTGTCAGGCTACATGAGACAAAAGGAGACAGAGTGCCTAAAATCTCATAGTTCTCTGTAAATAGCATGTGTTAAGACCTACTTCAGAATTAAAACAAATGCAGAGAAGGGCTGGATTTTACATGTGTTTAAACAAAACCCTGGAGTTAAAGTCATAATGAGAGGGACTGTAGTGGTAGGACAAGGGGAAATGGCTTTAAACTTAAACAGGGGAAGTTTAGATTAGATATAAGGAAGAAGTTCTTCACAGTGAGGGTGGTGAGGCACTGGAATAGGTTGCCCAATGAAGCTGCGAATGCCCCAAGCCTGGAGGCGTTCAAGGCCAGGCTGGACAGAGCCTTCCACAACATGGTTTAGTGTGTGGTGTCCCTGCTCATGGCAGGGGGGTTGGAACTAGATGATCTTAAGGTCCTTTCCAACCCTAACTATTCTATGCTTCTATGTTCTGCAAGATTTCTTACACCAATTAAAATATTCCTTTTCTACTTAACTGGATGCTTCTCTGAACAGCACAACTAGACTAACAGCTGGGCAAGGTAGATGCAGGTTGTAAAATCTAGTAGAATCCAAGGATAAGTTGGGGGTTTTGTCAAGGGATGATATTCCAGCAAAGATTTCCATATTGCTCTATAGAGAGTTATCTGGGAATCACACGTGTCCCATGGTGGTATAAACCTATAAACCTTAGACATTGGGAAAGAAGGTGGTTGACCCTGAGTCAGGCATTGACATTAAAAAGTCAACTCAGAAATGCAGTTCAGAAACCTGGGGTGGACTGGAGAGCCTTGTAGACTGGTCAGTCTTATAACCCATAGCATGCTATGACCTCTACAGCACAGCTCTCACAGCAAACCTTTTAGGAGTAGGAAAATATCTGACAAAGACTGGGAATTAAGCCGTATTTACCAGAAGCAGCATGGAACAGGTGGATGCTGCCATACTGCTTGGCAGGGGTCTCTATTACAAGGGTATGAGGCTGGAAGAATTTGCAGTTGGCAGGAGTCTAAGAATTTCTGGTGTACAGAAAGATATTTAAACATCTGCACATGTTCTTGGCTTCTGGCACTGATTTCACAGCTGTCCTCTCTCTGTCTGGCAGACCTGTGGGGTGGACTTCGAGGTGAAAGCTTTCTCAACAGAGAATCTGGAAGAGAGAATTCATAAGAGGTAACAGAACCTATGTGTCTTCAGCTTTGCCCTTCTTAAAGGGATGGGTTGCTGGTTGGTAATGCACCTTGGTTGCTTGTTCAGCTTTGCCCCACTTGTCATTGGACTTCTTGGGTGTTAGCACACATTAATGCAGAACTCCTGCCCCTGCCCAGCACAAAGTATCACCTCGTTTTCCTCTGCTGCTTCCCAGGAACTCTGCACGTCTGCTGATCCGTAAGGTGCAATATGCTCCAGAAGAGCCAGGACCCCAACCTTGTGCGGAGACCACCTGGCAGTTCTTTATGTCCAACAAGCCATTACACTTGAAAGCTTGCCTCAGTAAAGAGGTAGGGAATTTGCCCTGGACTGTGGACATCAGTAGTATTTGCATGCCAACATGCATTCTGCTGCCTGCTGTAGCTACTTCTTGTGTTACTCAAATGGTCTCAGCTGAGACTGACTTGTCCCAGTACTCAAGGGCTCTGGTGTATTTTCTGTCAGTAGCTACTGTTAGGGGAGGCTGAGACCCCATTACCAGACACATTTGAGGCTAAACAAGTCATTGAAGGGTCATGAATCATTGGGAAGGGTCATCTTGCCTTCTGGCTTCTGGAGGACTAGAGGGGTTTAGGGCCTGAGAGAAGCCTCCTGGCTAGATATCTGAGCATCACATTTCTTCCAGGTGTATTACCATGGCGAGCCCATTCCAGTCACTGTCATCATCAACAACAGCACAGAAAAAACGGTGAAGAAGATCAAAGTCCAGGGTATGTTTTTACTGTTGCTTGGGATTCTTTGAGGGCAAGTAGACTGAATGGTGAAAGGACTGAAAGGGAACCAGAATTTAGTGCTTGCAACAGCTTAAGCAGGCAGTCTCTGACAAGTCAGGAATTTGTCCCTCTACCCTGTCTGTTGCTGTTTCTTTGCTGTTCATCAAGTGACACACTACAGCTTTTTGCTTGACTCTCATGGTTACTCCTATGGCTTAATTTCAGGCACCAGTATGTCCCCTCTAGTAAACAGAAAGGTCTGGCACTTGCAGAGGACAAGGCAGGTGCTGTGGGGGAAAGGCCACCTCTTCTGGGAGGCCAGTGGGAAGGTCTTCTCTGTCAATGTGATGCTCCTGCTGTGTGGTTGTGCCTAGGTTCTATACGATTCTGCCTGGGGTTTCAGAAACATCTGGCAACATGAGAAATGTCTGCACTGCCAGTGATGGTGTGATTCCTTCTGAAGAAGCTCTGGGCAGGGGCTGAGGTTCAGAGGAGTTTCAGTACTGAAACAGGGCCACAAGCCCCGTTGCGATTGGACCTGTGGAAGACTCTGAGGCACAAAGGATGAGAAAGAGAAGAGAAGGCAGGGAGGGAAGACAATTGCTGAGGTTTTTACAGAGCTCTAGGGCAGTGAAAGCCGATTCAATTCAGTACTGGTCTCAGATGTACTGCCTAGTGACTTCCAAGTGTTTTTAGGCTGACACACCTCTGTCAGGCTTAAAAAGACCTTCTTGGTCCCCAGATTCTCTCCTCATGAGTGTTTCAGTCAGAATTACCTTATGGGGTTTCTTGGTGTTTGATTGGCACTTATAAGCCATTTATTATCACAGGCTCTTGGCTGCAGTCTGCTTGATGATGGTGTCTGCTGAATGCAAATGTGTGAGCTATAGATACACAAGAGATACTAGTGACCAGAGATAAAAGCAGATGTGCTTAAAGAAGAAAGAGGAAGATCTTTATAATGGAAAGAGCAGGCTCCCAAGGGAAACTGTGGGTTGTGGACTTTTTGTCTTCTCCAAATCAAGGCTGGATGTCTTTCAGGGAAGATGGAAAGATAGACTTTGGCCATTTCCACGCTGTTGGTGTCTGTCCAGGTCAGGCTGTCTGACCTGGTGGTCTCTTCAGTCTCCAAATGGAGGGATTTTCCTGTTTTCCTCATAATTTCCTCCATTCCAAGATTCAGGGGGGGGAGCTGTGTTGTTTCTGATGCTGATTGTCCTCTTTCTCACTCAGTGGAGCAGGTTGCCAATGTGGTTTTGTACTCCAGTGACTTTTATACGAAAGTGGTAGCTGCTGAGGAAGCACAGTGAGTAAATGCTCTGCTTATCCTTTCTTGCTCCTTCACACCCTTTTAATTACCCTCTTCCTCAGTAATGGGAGGTACTCCCAGCTGTAGTCTGGCAGTTGCCTGCTATTATAATGCTCTCTCCTCTCATCTTACCTTGTGTGTGTGTCTACACCACCTGTACTTTCTGGATGCAGGCAGCTGGTCTCCTTTTCACATAGCCCACGGGGACTCTGCACCTTCAATCAGAGAATGGGGAGTTTGCAGAAGAGGTTTGGAGAGTAATTAGCTACTATAAGAGCTTGGCAGGGGCTGTGGAAGACTCCCCATTGCTTGAAGTCTTTAGAGATGCAAGGTGTTGCTCTTTGGGTGGAAGTCATTGGAATGCTCTAGCTTGAGGTTAGTGTCTTCCACACCATTTCGTTTGCTTTCTTCTGGCCTTAGAAAGCCCATTAAAACCTGGAGCCTGCTGACATTGTGGAGAACCACTTGCTCTTTTGCGCAGCACAGTGCAGCGTTGAACTTCATTTTGTGAGGAGGGTTAGGCACACCCAGACACTTCTTATTTTTCTGGTGTTCTGCTCTATAGCTTAGGGACATGTTTTCCAGTGAATATTGGTCTTCTCAACTAGGATACATTTTGTCCAAATTTGGAGGCCTGCAGCATAGTTTTGACCTGCTTGAGAAGTCTGCCTTAATGTGAAATGGATCATTCTCTGCAAGTGTTTGTTCCTCTGTGATTATAAAGAGAATTTTTTTGTACTAATTTAGATGTAGACATGTGCTTTGTAGACAACTGAATTTGGACAGATAAATCCCACTCCTTCTGGATGGCTTTGTAATCTGTTTTGGTTGGGTGTACAACACAAATCAGAGTGTATCACTTTTCTCCTCTCACCTGCTTTTTATTTTCAGGGAAAAGGTGCAGCCAAACAGCAGTCTGACCAAGACACTGACACTTCTGCCATTGCTAGCTAATAACCGTGAGACACGGGAAATAGCTCTGGATGGAAAACTAAAAGATGAGGACACCAATTTGGCTTCTAGTACTATGTGAGTAGAGTTTTAAATGGTCCCAGGTAGTGGAGGGTTATAAAGAAGAGGGGAGGATGGAGGAGACGGTGCTATCAGGAGTTTGTACCTTTAAATGTGTGTTCAGAGGGGTATATCTAAGTTGCATTACTTACCCTATCATATTCATCCAGGGTAACTAGTGACCACAGATCTGGAGAGGTATTAGCTGTCCCTGAGCCTTGTCTGCTCTGTCACTTCCAGGAGAAGGGGATGTTCACCTAGTTCTCACTCCAGCTGTACATTGTTGCCATGTTGCTGTGCCATCTAACACTACTGTGTTTTCTCTGGTAGTATTAAGGATGGAATAGACAAGACAGTGATGGGGATTCTGGTTTCCTACAAGGTCAAAGTGAAGCTCACTGTTCCAGGGTAAGAGTAACAGACTTGTTGCTTGTGCATAGATTTAATAGAGGGGAGTGTGTGTACTGCATTAACGAGTGAGGAGAGGGCAGGACAGTCTACCCCAAGAGAAGGGGCACAAGTTGTAGGACATGAGCCTCCCTCTAAAGCAGAAATTTACTGGAAATCAATTTTGGCCTATCCAAAGAACTTCTCTTTAACCAGAGGGGTTGGATTACCTTCCTAATATACTATATGACTCTTCAGCTGAAGTGTGAACCACTGGTTTGCAGTTCATGTGAGGCTTTATATTAGCATTCTTATTCTCGCAGAGCAGAGCTAGAGACGTCTGCCTGAAAGTCATAAATACTGTGAGTCATAAATACTCAGGTTCTGCACTGACCCAGCTTTCTGGGAGAAGCTCATGTTACTTGTATGAGCTAGTTCCCAGCGTAGAGTGCCAAAGAAGGCCAGGGTAATAACTCTCAGTGATGCTCGTCACTGTTTACATTTGTATTTCATTCATCTATTCTTCTTTTTAGTATAAAAATGAGGCAATGATTTGCCTAAAGCATGATAAAATGACTGCTGCCTTCTGTAGTCCTCCAACTGCCTTTGCCCTCTGGCTGTCAGAAAAGGAACCATGCCCAATACTTGGTCAGGAGTTCAAAACATTGACTCTTTCTCAATGGGAAGGACTTGAAAAGTTAAAATTACCTTTTTTAAAAACAATTTTATTTGCCTGTTATGCTTTGTGGCCTATAGAGAAGAGTATATGAGGAAGGTGATTTTAATAGTCCACCAATAAAACAGCATTTGGTAGAGCACTGGAATGGAAAGGTACTAAATATGCTTGTGTTTTTCTCCTTGTTTTCCTCTGTAGCATGCTGGGAGACCTCACCTCCAGGTAAATGTAATCTTCCCTTTCAGACCATGCTGTTATAGTTGATAATTTGTTATTTTTACTCTCTTACCTATTGCCTTTCCCACCTCCCTGAAAAACTTAACTATCCCTTCAGCTGATAGAAGTCTGTGCATTCAGCCATGAAAATGAAGCAATTACAAAAATATCTTTGCTTTTATGTACATGCAAGTACATAATAAACCCAGTTATTAAAGTGGATATATCTGGGATATTTGTGGATAAATCAGAGTTCAACTCTTTTTTAGGAGAAACTTATGATTAGAAAAAGATGAAAGAATGGGCAAAGCTGGAGTTCAGGGGCTGGGCTTGCCTGAGGTGGGAAGGGGATTGAACCAGGCATGAATGGAGCTGTGGATCTGATGCATTCTGTCTTCTCCCCAAAGTGAAGTGGGTACGGAGCTGCCATTTCGTCTCATGCACCCCAAACCTGATGAAAAGAACCCAGCAGGTCAGTTATACCTGTTTTTTGTCTTTTTTCATTAACAGACTGAGGTGAAATCTTACCATTGCAAGGCTTATAGTGATTTGTTCTACAGGAAGCCTTTAGAGCCTACAAGAGTCCAGTATGGGGGCTGCACTGTGTGTGTATATGCATGTCTATATATATATATTGCTCTTTCAACCTCAAAACACAAATCAGTGGGGAGGGGGGATGCTAAGATGGGAGAAGGTAGAAAGGGGTCATGTTCTATTTTTATCTTTCATCTATGGAATCACAATTTAAAGCTCAGTGCTTGAGGAAGCAGTTAAATCTCATAGTTGCTGTGCAGAATGTCCTGAATGAAGCTGTCTGCAATTTCCAGACAGATTCCAATATAGCAAACAATCTGTCACAGAAAACACCTAAGACACGAGCACTGTAAAAAGCAAAATACTTTTAAGCAAAGTTAAGAGGTGATAAAATTGTTCGTGATTTTAGAGTTCCCATTATCTTGATGTGGCCTTGGCCATTGTGTCTGTTCAGTGGTTATCTCAGAGGAATGTCTCTTCTGAGTCAGGTCAGTAGGAACTTTAAAGCAGTGTAAGGAACTAGTCTTCCTCAGGCATGTGGAGGCTTGGGATCAGATGCCAAAACTTGCTTGAGCATCTGTGTTCTCCTCCCACTTCCTCAGGCCCTGGCTGGCTCTGCTCTCTAATGGTGAATGTACAGAAACTGCAAGGTGCTTGCACTAGATCAGAAGCTCCTGCACAGCATCTGAGGCAGCTGCTGAACAAAAAACATTATGCCAGCCTTTCAGTGTTGGGGCTGTTGTAGATGAGTCGTGTTGTCCTGCCCTCTGTATTTGGACAGAGGTGCATGAACTTCAAACAAAAACCCATGGCTGCTTCTGTGCTGCTTTTCTTTTTCTTTCTTTAATATTCTCTTTGGGCCCAAACTTACCTAAAGCTGCTGTTTCTAAGAACATGACCACTGGACAATGATGGTGGAACCTGTAAGAAGAATTATCCTGGGTTAGGTGTTTTGTTCTATACTGGAAACATTAGAAAGGACTTGAGTGCTTACTGTACAAAATTGTTGGAGGAGTCTAGTGTGAGTTGATGAGGAGAGACTGGTGATCCACTCCACACTCAGTTGCTCCAGTTGGCAATCAGTGTTTGCTAATTAAGGATTTGCTGCAGTGAGCAGAGGTAGGTTTCTTCACTCCTGTAAGAATTGCATTTTAGGATACTCTTATTTTCACTGGAGAACCCCTGCTGTGAGCTGTGCCAGCATGGCCTGTTAGCATAGACACTGAACATGCTCATAGGAGAAGGCATGTTACACCCCCATCACAGTAGCACAGTGAGTCTAGGAAGCACCTTCAGGACAAATCCATGCCTGTTCTCTTCTCGTCACCCCTTTTCTACTGTGGCTGCAAAGGAGACAGCCCCATCATCCAGGAGCAACACCGAACACCCCACAGCAGCGCACAGCCCAAACCTGCCCCTAGCTGTCCTGCGAAGTAGAAGTTGGGTCCCCAGGGTTGGCCCAAAGGACTAATAAGGTTGGATCACCTTGGAGAAGCTGCTTTGAAGCAAATGCTTTTGTAGACATAGCTGTGCCCATGCTGTGGGTTTCCCTTTCATGCTGCAGGCCAGCAAAGCTCTGCCAGCAAAACACTGGCACTGCTGCACACTTGGTTGTGATCTCAGATTGTTGACTCGCTGGGAGAGCTGCTTTGGCAAGGGTCTTCTGTCTCTTCTGGTAGCTTCTACATACTGAAGCATTTTGTGCATGCTGAAGCATTTCCCTCAGACTTTCCTGCAGCAATCCCTCTGCCCAGGAACTTGGTGAGGGGCTGGAGCTGGCACTCCAGGAGCGGTGGCTGGTGAGGGCCATCTAGTGTTGGTGGGAGCCCCACAGGGCAGAGGTGATGGGTAGGCAGCTCAGGGCTCCAAAGTCTGGAGCTTTCATGGATATGGAGGAAAGGAACAGGCTTCCCAGGGCAGTGGTGGAATCACCTTCCCTGGAAGTGTTCACAAACTGTGGAAATGAGGCCCTCAGTGACATGGGTTAGTGGTGGTCTTGGCAGTGCTGGGGTAAAGGTTGGACTTGATCATCTTAAAGGACTTTTCCAACCTAGCTGATTCTGTGATTCTATGAAAGCTTGGAAACTTCAAACAGGGATCCTCTAAAGACTTAGGCCACTGTAAATTTTACATTTTTAGAATGGTGTGAATTTTTGAATGTGACATTTTTTGGTGTTAACAGTGCCATAGTCCCTTTTTTATTACTTACGCTTCAGGCAGATAATTCTGGCAGAAGCACTTGTAATATGAGGAAAAATGGAAGCCAGTTTTCTGTGAAAACATAATTTCATAGGATGGCTGATATACTCCTTTATATAGTACGCTCAAAAGGATGTGGGCAGAAGACTTTACAAGGGAAATGAAGAACTGCAATATTTCTTAGATCGCTTCCCCCAACACATCCTCTTACCAAAGGCACAGCCCGTGTATTGTTTGCTACATCAAAGTCTTCTGGGAGCTGTCAGAAGACAGCTATGGTTCAGGTATTTTGTATGGGTTGAAATTTCAGGTTTCTTATAAACTGAAAACCTGTATTTTTTTTTTTTATTTCCAGTTTATGAGAAACCTGAAATTTCAACCTTTCAGGAGCTATCCCATGGGAAAGCCTTACAAATGGTTAAGTCCGGAAATAAATACTTTCTCATAAAAAAAGATACTGTAATGCAACAGCAAATTCCTCTGAAGCCTGCAGAGCTGACTTGAAAACTGTGTCGGAATGTGGTGTCTGAGCTCATTATAAGGGAATAAAGCAACCTCCCATTTGAAGCTGGTAAATGAAAACTCCTTTTGGCTTTATTGGCTGGTAGTTTTCCATTGCACTGTGCCTAATCACCCTTCCTAAGTGTGAGTTTGTGGTTTTAAATTTTTATTCTACCACCTTAGCTCATAAACTCAGAGAAATAAAATCTGTTTCATTAGTGAAAAACCATCTAGTTTGGAATCAAGCGAATCAAGACTTAATTGCAGAGATGGAGCTTCAACAGTGTTCCGGCTCTCAAAGGCCCCAAAAGATGGACTTTGTCGGCTTGTTCCGCAGCCTCTGCAGTGGGTGTAGACAGGGGTGCATGCACAGGGAATTCTGAGATCACTTCTTATCTTCTTTTTCCATTCCCTTTTGTTTTTACTGATGAGTCAGTAGTAACCACTTTGCCTATTGCACCTCCCTGCTTAATTGACTGTCACTTCATCTCAAGGCACAGCTGGGAGAAAGGAAAGAAGTCAAACCATCTTACAGAGGCAAAGCTGAAGTGGGATGAAAAGATACCACATACTATGATTTATTCCTTGCAGTGGAGTAATGTAATTTTCCCTTCTCTAGCCAAGATGATTTACAGCTAAGATAAATAAAACATGTGTAGCATCAGTATATTTAATCATGCAGGGCTGATTTGAGTGTGTAGAGAACCTCAGAAAGATAAGCTTCTCAAGAACATGGTTTAATTTTTTTAGGGTCAAAGTGGGGTGAGCGTGATGAACTGCTGTGTGCTTTGTTTCACAGCAGATTGCTTTGCCCTTTTAATTTGTCTGTGAGTGAGCTGTGAAGCATTCATCACTCAGTAAAAAGCAGGTCTGTCAGAGTCTATGGCTATTGCAGCTTGAGCTTCTCTGTGCCTGGAGGAGACAAAAGAAGGAATGGCTTGCTGCCTTTCCTTTCCCATATTTATTTATAGCTTCCTTGTCTTGGTCTTCTTGTAGGCCAGCATTTGCATGTTTCATGTGTGCTGGTTTTGTAACTGCTTTTGGACCCATGTGGTTCACAGGTGGTTATTTTTAGTGCAAGCAGCTCCTGTCACATTGGCGAGTCTGTCTTTTCCGCCTGTTGACAAAAATGTAGAGAGATCTGTTTCTTTTAAAGATAGATTCAAGCTGGGCTGTGTCTCTTCATGCTTCCAAGACCTTTCCCGGTCAGCAGTTAGCCCAGAAGCTCCCGCTGGGTTTTTCTCAAGTCTGTGGTCTCAGTATGAGTTCTTTGGTCTGGGGTTTTCCTGCCCTTCTCCTGATGTTTTACATTTTGTGGGCCTATGTCTTGGATACTTGCTTTTGTTTTGGCTGTTGTTCAACAAATGGTCATTTATGTGCTCCCTTGTTAAACTTGCATGAAAGGGCTGTTTTGAAGAAACTCATAAATGCTTTGTTCCTTTAATAGTAAGTTACAGTTATACCTGCCCTACATTGGTATTGTAGCTTGGGGAAATTAGGGAATTCTTAAAGCACTTGAATGTCTTGAAAAATAATAGTCCCCCCCCCCCCCCCCCCCCCCGCCATGAAGTTAAGAGAGGTTAAAAGCAAGCTTGTAATGAAAATTACCATATGCCACAGCTTTAATTACATGGAATCATTTCTGTGGCTGCCTAATAAAAGCTTACGGAAAACCCTCTGCAGAGAGTATGATGCCATTCTGGAGCCTCCTTGTTCCTTGAACACGTCCCAACCCTCAAAACAACTGCTGGCATGGCAGTTAAAAAAAAAGAAAGTCTACCCATTTTCAGGTTCCTGGGAATTTTTCAATGGTACAATGTTAAATAAGCCACAGGACAGCAAGACAACTATGTGGAGTTGGCCTAAGGTGCAAATGTTGCCATTTACCAAGCACATGGGCTGTAGTATAGTAGCCTGAAGGTAAATTAGTACATCTTCAGATATAATCTTATCTCTGATGTATATGACAAACATTACTCCCACGCTACCTATGTACTGATTCAGTAATAATTTATCTGACAGACAAGTATATGTCTAACTGAAACAATACCCATTTTGTAAAATTGGCTCCAAACTGCTTTGGTAGGTATCTCACTTAGCTTCACCCACACCACTGATGTCACTGTTCCCATAGTAATGAATGTACTTCAAAGTGGGGAAAGAGAGCAGACTATTTCAAGAATAGAAATTGGAGGAAAAATGAAATGAGGACAATGTTTTATGTGTTGGAAATTTTAAAAGTTCTAAATATTTTGTATTTTTAAATATGAATAAGTATTTTAAAATCCATTTCAGTCAAGCATGCATGCCCTGAGACTTTCCAGACTTCATCTTGTTTTCTGTGAGTAGAGGAAAACATCCTTTCTGAGTCTGGATAGACACCATCATGAATGTCTTTACACAATCCAGCCTTTGAGGCATTTTGACTAGAGTGGCTCCATTTGACACACTTTTAATGCTGACTGTTCCAGCAGTGCCTATCACCACTTCATGCCCTTGATTTCAGCGTGCATTGTAGGTGGGAATTCTCATGGCAGTGAGTTATCCAATCACTGAAGCATCCCAGTTCCCTGACAACTTCTGTAGAACAATGGACTAGGTGCACCTTGCTCCATGACTTCAACTCAGGAGAAGTAAGCCAGTGAAGTGACTGTTACTTGCTAAAGATAAAGTAACTGTAAGAACAGCAACAAAAAAATCCCCACCCCTATTTCATCCCTGCAATACAGGCTGCTCTGCCTGTTTTAGGCTGTGCTGAAACAACTTGTAAAAAATCCTGCTAGCAGGGAGGGTTTGTTATGGTGTGGTTAGCAATGACCCCATTGAAGAAATGCACGTGCCAAAGGTCTTAGGATTATCTTTAGGGAAAAGATGATCAGGAGTATTGCCTCAAGCTCATAACCTGTCTAATGAGAGACCACCTAGGCCTTTTCCTGTATTCTGACCTCTGATTTTAATACCTTCGTGTTTATTGAACGAGAACATTGTCTTCACATCAGCTGACTACTTATATTACAGTGACAGAGCAACCAAGACTCACATCACGTCACGCAAGCACTGTCATATCTGAGTGGAAATGTGTGCACAGATGTCTTTCACAGCTGTGGCCACTAGCAAGCATAAATGGGAAAATCTGTCTTTGTTTCTTAGCCCTTCTGATGTCTTGGGCAATGTTGCTTTTCTGTTTGGGAGATCAGGTTTTGCTTCATCAGGTGCATATATGCACATTTTGAGACTTTCTGGAATTCTCCTTGTATTGCTGCAAATCCTACTGCTTGTCACTGTTCTGTCTTGTCAGTTTACAAGTTTTTGCTGGTTTTAGCATCCACTGTTCTAACTATTTGGTGTGGGTTTTTTCCTCCTGTACTGCATGCTGATGACTGCAGGGAAGGATGGGTAAGTTTCTTTTAGTGTTTCACATTCTAGCTCAGTGGGACACTGGCTCTTTGAAAACTCCTCAAAACTGTCTGAAAATCTGCAAGGTTCACTTAACTCCGAAGTGAGAAAGTTACTATGGCTTGACAAATTACTGCTATCAGCTGAACTGCTATGACCGACCACGGGAAACTGGTTTAAGAGAACATGATTTTGCCTCACAGTTGGAGGGAAGAATGTGTTTGTGGCCAGCTGATGTTCTCTAGACCTGAGTTTCAGGAACTCAATACACTTTACCATGTGCCCTATTTTAGTATAGAAGGAATAAGGATGAAAGGTTTCACAGTTTGTATCTAGACAAAGACCCAGGCTGCAGACTATTCAGCTAGCTGATAAACATTTAGCTGGAATGGATGTGATTTGGTACAGATGAAAACCCACGTAGTTTGTGTCCTGACTTGCTCAATCAACTGCTTTTCATGCTAGCTAGAATACCACTAATGAAGATGGTGCCTGTGGGAATGTGATCCAAATCCCTTTGAAGACAAAGGAAACATTACCAGAATCTGCTCCAAGCTTCTCTTCTTCCTCCTATATGTTGCCTTTAGTCTGCTGGTATAAAAAAATCTGGTAACTGTGTGGTTTGGTTTCTGTTTTTTTCCATTTCAGTGAAGCAGAGCTGGTATTTGCGGAGTTTGCTCGCCAAGACATAAAAGATATGGCTGATGATGAAGACAAGAATATGCCCTCAGCTGATGAGTGACTGAAAGAACAAGCTGCCAGAGAATCTATGTAGTCTGGCATCAATTAGTAATTTTAAGACCTAGGTTTCTAGTAAACTGCATGTTCTCAGTGCATGCAGGGTCTTCCAGGGATCAGCCCTGAGATCAATGGACATAAAATAATAAATCTCTATTGCTTATTGGAAGTTTCACCTCTAGAAGAGTGTAGCAAACTGAAGACCTGATGCTTACTTGAGCTACCAGAGGAGGACAGGGAAGGCTGTTGTGCCATGACTTCAGGGTTACCTAATGAAAAGGTTGGTTGCTTTCAGCACTGATGATGGTTTGTGCAGCCTGCCTAGACTTACTCTATGTCAAAAAGTTTCTGATTTGAAATGCTAGTGAACCAAATCTTAGTCTGGAAGGCTGGCTTACGGCCTTTGGTGATTTACTAAAGTTTCTTAGTGGACTGTGCAAAACTGATTTTATTTCCTTTTGGTTGCTTTTGTGTTTATGCTTTACCAAACTCATTTAGTCAATATTCTCACTAGAGCTTGCACCATCTCCCTGTGGCTTACGTCCACTTTCTGGACCATTAAATGTCTTGCAAGCCATCTTACGCAGCAGCTATAATGCTGAGATACAATGTTAGCTTTCTAGCAATATGTTTAACAACCTCATTATTAAAGATGAGAGAAATGTGCACTGTCTATTAATTCCTTAACAGAGCTCCCTTTATACAACGCCAAATGGAGAACTGCAAGTCCAGGCTGATCCTGTATTTAATCTAATTTCCTGTATGCATCAGTGCTTCAAAAGAGGGTGCAGTAAAATTAAGGAGGAAATTATGGGGCAGCCTGCCCTGAAAAGCCTTTTCCAACATCCATTTGCCAGAGGTCGGTTTATGTTCTAAGAAATGAGATTGTATTCTGCAAACTTTGTTTTCTCCTGTTGATCTGGATATTCTCATTATCCATGTAAATGTCTAATCCTTTCCTGAATCTCACTTAGATTTTGGCTGAAGTGAGTTGCATCAGCTAATTACATTTTGCATGTAAAATAACTGGTGTTTTCTTTTTCTTGTTTTTGCTCTAAACCTACTTTTCAATGTCTCTGGTTTAAATCTGGAAAGCCTAAATGCAGGGCCTTACATTTATGAATACAGACTGATGTTTTCCACCCTATGCACCAGAAAATGGAATTAAGAGCTTTCCACTTAATCTTAGTTAACAACGATGTGCTTTTCACAGAGAAGAAAATGAAGGAGACATTGTGATGTCTGCTTGCTCCCTGCGGGAGCTGGGCTGCTGGTGAAATCCTGCTGCAAGCACGGTGCACTTCTGTCCTGCTCCACACCGCAGAGGCTGCACAAACTGAGCTTGCCCTCTCTCTGGCCTAGGTTACTATTGATAACTGTGACAAGCCAAAGCAGCCAGCGTTGGAGAAGCGTGGGCTGCACGCTGGTATTTTCCACAGGTCTTACTTTCTGAGCAGTTTTGTTTGTTTTTTCTTATACACTTCATCATGGTTACAAGCCCTACTTTTACAGATGGCCCAAAGGCTTTAACCAAACAGCTTTGTATGTGGCCTCTAACACAAATGGATTGGCTTAAAAGTTAAGCCTTCTCCTGTTTTGTTTCTGTAAACTGGTCTCTATTAAGAAGAAATAAGACCACAGCTGATTTCACACTTCCATCAGTGCTCTCACTCAATACCACCTGTTAGTGTTTGGTTCCATTAGTCACAGCTGCCTCACCTTAGATGAAATTGCAAGAGTCAGTATGTTTGCTCTGCTCTTTTCTAAGCACTGTGTGCTTTGCTGCTAAAGAAACCCTGTGGCTGTTTTCAGGTGTTTGTGGTTAGTGTAATTTGTATGATTTCAACTTTGGGTTTTGGAGGAGGGTTAGGTATTTTCACTTGGATTTCTGGGAAGGCTTTTCTAATGATTGTCCTGGATTTTTATTGCTAAGTTCTTGGTGGCTTGGGAAGAACACACTGATACAGTAAGGATTGAACAAATTGCTGGTGGTGAATATGATGGTCTTGGAGAGTTAGTATTTAGGATTTAGAGATACTAAGAAGAGGGAGGACAGTCTTCTACCATTGCTTCAAAGTGTGGCTTCCTCCACAGAGCTGTTTTCTTCAGTGCTACTGGACCCGTAAGTATGGGACTAGCAAAGTTAGAGTTTGGGTTAACTTTGCTGAAGTACCTCTGTCACTGCCTGACTTTCCTCTCAGGTTCATCTCTGGTGATGACTTCTGTAAGCTGGCTGTGTAACAAAATCACAGTGTACTCTGCTGTGCAAAGGGGAGGAGTTGTAATGGTTGTTAATCTGTTCTTTTGCCTGGACTTAGAAAGCACTTTCAGATATTGCCAGTTTGTTTAGCCATGTTGGACGTTTGCTTATATACTCAAAGAGCAAGGGCTTTCTGCTGGTTCATTCATCTCTCAGTCCTGGCGCAGGCCAGGCTGGACTTGTATTCTTCCGCCCTTCAGTCAGCAGATGCTGAGCTCTGTCAGCAGAAATGAGGTCTCTAGCAGAAACTGCCTTTTATCTTTCCTTTCTTCTGGTTCTGATGTTGCGTTGATCTTCCACCAAGTCAGACCTGTAGCCTGCTGCCCCTATTTACAGCTGGGGGAGAGTGGTCCAATTTCCTGACCCTCTGCCTTTGATGTGGTGGGACTCCATTTATAGAAAGCCTGCCAGCTCTGGAGGGGGATGCACTCTGGTAGCGATAGCATCTCTGAAACATACGTGACCTCCGTGCTTTAGCTGTCTGCTGATGGGCTGGTTTGGTGACAGATGCTTTCCCCTTGTACACCTTCATGAAATCCCAGCTGAAATGCTCGGTAGCATCCCATAGCTGCAGCTAATGGGGTGTTACAGAAACAAGTGATTCAGGGCAAAGTTACCTTATGGAGCCCATGAGGAATGGTGTGGTGTGTTTCTCTACTGCAAATTACAGAGGTGTTTGGCACCACGAGCCAATTTTGGTGCTGTATGTGACTAAAAGGACATGTAAGACGGAGCAGGTGCAAAGTACCTTTGTCTGCAGGAGGCTGGTACAGCAGGTCTCGCCTAGGGAAAGGAGGATTTACCTGCAGTGTTTTATTAAATGGAACAATTGCAGTGCTGGAACCAACCCCAACAACTCAGCACCGAGATTCAAGCTTTTGGGCTCACCTCCACCCCCAGCTCTGAGCTGAAACCCTTTTCTCTGGCCCCAAGCAACCGCTGGGCTCTCGGGCGCGGCAGGGGCCGGTGTGAGCGATGCTCGGGCGGGCGGGACCCTGTCAGTTTGCCGCGAGGGGAGCGGGGTGCGTGGG
>NW_009938381.1:0-8866 GCF_000696875.1 Nestor notabilis | reverse complement strand
GCTGGAGCTGTGAGCGAGGCTGTCAGGTCACAGGCAGAGCTTCCTTTGCTCAGCACCATTCCTGGCTATTTACCTTTTGTTTTTAAGCAAAGCCTTTCTGCTGCCACTGGGGAAAAACTTTTTATAGCCAGACTTGCATCACGCCTGGGGAATGATTGGAAACGAAGCCTATTTCACTAAAGACAGCTGTCTAAAATTGAAGCTGTTTTCTTCCCAATAATCTGGTTTCAATTTCTCCTGCAGCCCTTGAAGCCAAGAGCTGAACAAAACAAGAGCTCCCGGAGATCCTATAGAATATTAATTGGATTAGATCAATTAAAGCATCTCCAGAAGTTTCCAGCTCAACACAGTGAGGATCAGTTTCTCTGCGAACATTCTTTGCTCCAGCAGGACGCTGTGCCCAGTCTGCCGCAGGGCTTGCAGCCACCTTCCACTGGGGCAGCTCCCCTGCATGCCCCAGCAGCACCAGCCCTGCTGGGAGCCAGCACTAGGAGCATCTGCCTTTTCCCTTTCTCCCTCTGACTCTCCTCCCCTTCACCCACCTCCCTCTCTCTTCCTGCTAGTTCTATTAATCACACCCCATGCAATAGCCTCTAGAGGTGATATTTCTGCTGGTGGTTTGCAAGCCCAGTTTGAGCAGTGAACATCCCCTGGGACCAGGACCCCACGTGTGAGTGCTGTGACCCTCAGTTTGGGATCAGCCAGATGCTAGCTGGCACTGCAAGGTGGGTGATCCGGGACTCCTGGGGTAGCAACCTTGAGGTGGGACCAGGGAGAACAGTGTAAGTCACTGCTCTGCTCTCCAGATCCTAAATCTGGGCATGAATATAGCTCCTGTATCACTCAAAACCACATATAGGCAGGGATGAATGGACCAAACCCTGCAGTCTGCCACGTTTAATGTCTTGCTGTGCCCTAGCTCAGGGTAGCAGAGGAGGCAATCCCCAGCTTTGCTTTGCAGGATGTGACACTGCAAATGTCAGAGCCCTGAGGACGCTAATGAGCCTTAATAGACCTTAATGGCCCTCACCAACTTCACCTGGTCCCACGCCCATGGGCCCAGGAGCTCTATTTAAGCCCAGCCCAGGGTCTCAGATCTTCCTAAGCACAAGGCACAGTGGTTCCAGGCTATGGGGCCCTTGGTTCTGATCTCAACCTCCTGATTCTCCTCCTGGCTTGGTATCAGCTCCATCGCTATGGACCTGCCTGGTGCTCCTGGACCTGATCCTAGCCCTGATGGACAGACTGACTTCCTGCCTTGACGTGAGACCTGCTTCATCACTGTGACATTGCATTATGATCTGCACTCTTGGCTGCACCTGGGTGCCACCTCTGGGTCTGTGCTGCTCCCCTTGCCAGCACAGCACCAGGATTTGGGCACAGACCTAAATGTCTGGGTTGGAGATGAAGGTATGGGACAAGGATGGACTCTAGCCCTAGTCTACCAGTGTGGCTGAGAAGACCAGGGGCCCCCTTCAGTTCTGGTGCTGCTGTGCTACACCCGGAGCAGGATGGCTTGGTCAGAGCCTGCACAAGTGAGGTAACCCAGCATTACCTCCCTGAGGTAGTGGGGTTTGGGATGGATGGGATGCTCTCTCCCCAGTAGTAAGGACCCCCTCAGGCAGCACCTGCCCATGTGTGGCCTGTCCCAGCAAACCAGGCTCCAGAGGTGTTGTCTGGGCAGTTTGTGGAGAGGTGAAATGTAGGATTTGGCTCGGGAGGAGCTGGAAGCCCCCAAATCCTCTTGGGCCCTGCTTGCCCTGGGCTGGGGAGATGGGCCTTTTCCTGCTGTGACAGTGTCCTGCTTATGAGCTGAGGCTGTGATAATAGAAGAAGTCTGAGGGGGGCAATATCATGCTGCTGTTTTCTGCTGCTCAGTCACAACCAAAGTATCTCTGAGAAGGTTGGGTTTGGCAAAAGCATTCTCCCTTTTTTCCTTTGTGGAGAAGATGGGGTGCATGGTGCTGACCTGCAGCATCACAGAAAGGCTGTCCTTGGTTCCTCTCTGTCCTTCAGTGGCCTGGGTGGCAGTGTCTGGCCAAGCACTTGTAATCTAATTACCTGCTTATGCTGGCGCTGCAGGGCAGCTCAGCCCCCTCGGTGCAACACGTGCATCTAAAGCCTGGGTATGCAGAGTGTCTGCTGGAGCTGGACAAGCTTGTTCCTGCTGGTCACAGCAGCCAGGCTGTGGTACAACTGGCTGGTCAGTGATACAACACCCTGACCAGAGGCTTCATCTGGGACCCTTGTCTACCTGCCCCACTGCAGTGACTTTGCAGCTCTTAGACAGTACTTGGCCATGGGACAGGGTGTGAAACCAGATCCAGCTCCTTCATGATCTGGGTGGCCTCTGAGGATGGAAATCTGCTCCCAACACAGCCCTGGATAACAGGAGGAAAAGCTGGGGAAGCACTGTGAGTTTTGGGGCTGCAGAGCTTTGCATACGTGTAACATCGCACAAGCCTTGGCTCTCCGGGTCCTGCCTTGCAGAGATAACATCAGAGGTGTTGGCCCATGTGTCTCCTGGTTCTCCTGCTAAAAGTGGATTTAAATAAAGATTATCAACTGGCCACAGCTGGGCTTATGCTTAACTTGGGAGCGTATCTGCCCTGCTCTGGTCAGTGACCCCTTTACTAGAGCAGGGCAGCCTGCTCCATGTGGAATTTCCTCGGGTGAGGTGCTGCAGGAAGGGGTGTGAGGGGAGTCATTCTGGGTGGGGTTTGGCTTCCCTTGCTCCTTCCCACCATGTCCCAGGGTGATGGGCTCTGCTGCGGGCTCAGGCTGCTCTGAGCCAGGCCCAGGAGGGACAGTCCAGCTCTGCATGAGAGGTCGGGTAGGTCCGAGTGGGGCACTGGGATCATGTTCCAGCCCCAGCCTGGTCACTGTGCTGCTGCGGAGGTTTGATCTGCAGGTGAGCTGTGCCTTTGAGATGATGCTAAAACCCTCAAGAGAAGCACATTATGCTCAGCTGGGCTGAAACAGTGCAAATATTGGTGCCTGGTGCCTACAAGGAGGGCAAGAAGGGTCCAATTCCCTCTGCCCTGCCTCCCCCCTTGGCTCCGAGCATTCCTCAGACGTTTTGCTCAGGGTGGCAGAGCTCCATTGCCGAGTCCCAGCTCTGTTACACCCAGTGTCTTGAACAGCGAATGTTTGCTTAAGGAACAGCGTAAAAGGAATGTGTTCTCACCTCCTTATTGCTGGGAATTGGACCAAGTTGCACTGGGACCTGCCCCAGCATGGTGTAGGGACTCACTGGGACCTGCTGGAGCATGCCTGGCTCTCATCCCACTCCTGTCGCTGGGTTTCCCTCTGAAATCAGGGCCAGGTCAGGGAGGGACTGGTATGTGCTTAGACCGGGTGCCCCTGGGGTGCAGGCACTGGGAGGGTCTCCTCTCCCACATGGTGGAGGCCTCAGCACTGACCCAGGCAGGATGAAGGACCTCTCATCATCCCAACCAGCTACCGGTGGGAAGGTGGCTCTGTCTTGCAAGCAGCATCAGGTGCAGTAATTCCCTGGCAGCAAAGCTTTCCTGCAGTGACTGAGGCATCTGTTGTGGTGAAGGCGGTGGGTTTCTTCCGGTGCACTTGTCCAGGAAAGCCTTGTATCCACCGTCCCCCTCATCTCCTGGCCTCCTCGGGGTGATCTTGGCTGATAATGATGGGAAGAGGTGACATCCCATCGAGGTTTCTGTTCTAGCTGGTGCAACTGGTTCAGATTGCTCTTGACTCCTCTTAGTGCTGGCACAAGAGGAACAGGGCCACATCTTTCCACGGGATGGCGTCTGCTCCTTCTCTTTACCTATAGGAGAAATCAAAGGGCAGCCAGACCTAGGGCCCAGGAGGAGACGAGCTGTGTGCACCTCGCTTCCATGGCATGGCAATATGAACCCAGTTTCCAGACCCAGACCACTGCTCATTTCCACAGCCCAAGCACTGACACTATTTCCCTGCCTTTTCTCTGCTGTATCACATTTAAAGCTGTGCTATTCCAATGTCCTGTGGGCTCTGGAGCAGCCCAATTTCCCTATAGCTCAGTTCAGGCAGCTGTTCTGGTCCAGGAGATTTCAGAACAGGTTGAAATGCATTAGCATGGCCTGATGCTCGGTGCAAATTGGCCTTCTGTGTTCCAGTCTTAATCTGGTTAGGGGATCAGTGCAGCAGGCTTGCAGCAGCTCACATGGCTCTGCTGGCGGCTGCATCCCACGGTGTGCTGAGCCTGTGATGAGCATATTGTCATGAGCCAGGTGAGCATTTCTGTGCTGCTCAGAAATGCCCATGATGGGAAAATGCAACCTGGTTACAGGGTAGCCTCATCTGTACCCTGTGGTGTTGGTTGGAGGGTGGGTTCTGCTGTGAAGATTAATAGGTCTTTATTTCAGGCTAGCATTGCATTTAGTGGTGTGAGGGTCATGGCTTCCTTTGGAGCAATGCCAGGCAGGAGAGTGGCAGCTCTTGGGTGTACCCAGGTAGGTATCAGCCCTCTGAGAAGCTGCTTGGTGGCATCCTAAGGTGGTTCTAATGCTCTTGGGGCTGCAGTTGCATGAATATCCCTGGGAAAAGCCCATCAGCCACTCTGCTGATGGAAAGCTGGGGGAAAGTCCGCCTGGGACTGTGGTGCGATGCAGGACCTGCTTCTGCTTTTGGAGGCCAGTGTTGGATCTGCTTCCAGCTCCTTGGAGAGCAGAGGTGAAAGGAAGTCCCTTTGGGGAGCAGGCTGCTCCACTGCGGTTTTGCCTTTCCCATTGACCGCAGTGTCCTGTGATCCCCAGCAGGAACCAAGCATGTCACAGCTGAGTTCCCACCAGTGACTCCAGTGTGGGGACTGGTGGGGGCTTGCCTGGGGCAGAGGTTTTCCCTGTGGGGAAGCTGCAGAAGTTAAATGGGAAATGCTGAGATAAGTTAGGGCTTTGTCTCAAAACAAAACCTTTGCAGAAGCAATCGATGTCTGGGCTGAGAGTGTCTATGCTTGCAAATATGACCAGTATAGCAGCATGTCATGTCTATACATGACAGCAGCATTTGTAGTCTCTTACTGGTAGAATTAGCTCATCTAACCACTTTTTCTTCCCTTGGCCACTTAGAATGAGCTCTTTGGTACCTGGCAAAAAGCAAACAAAAAATCCCAATCAAAACAGCAAGGTACCATTTAAAGAAATAACTAAATATCTAAGCCCAGCATAAGCATAGTTCTTAGTTTATTTGGGAAGCTGTTTGCAGGTGTCAGCAGCCCTGACACACAGCTGGTATTAACATGTGGGGCAAGAGAAAGGGAGCAGTTTAAATATAGCTCCTGGGAAATAAGCACTGGGAGAGCTTCCAACATCAGTTTTACCCCTACTTTTCTGCCTGGGCTTTTCCTAAAAATACCAAGATAAATAAACAGCCATGGGCAGGCTGTGCAGATGAGCAGTTGCTTTCCCCAGGGGTGGCTCCATCGCATCCTCCTGTGGTGCCTTGTACTTGGCCAGGCCATTCCAAGCATGAGATGTGTCTCCATCTCTCTTACCGTCCCTGCTAGCCTGTGGTGGCTTCCACATGTGGTAACACAGCCCAGGGTGCCTCTTGCATCCCTCACCCCTATGAGTGTGTGCACTGATCCCTCACCCTCATGCCAGCGGTCTGGTGCTCCCACAGCTGCCCAGATGTGCATCCTCCTGGCTCTCCTCTTGTGTGCAGGGGTCAGGAGAGGCTCCCTACTCAGGGCAGTGATGTGAACCAAGTGAGCAAAAGCACACTGGGGCCCTTCATAACTGTGTGTACCTCCTGAGTTGTTGTTTGCTTCTTATTCCTGACAGCAAGGCTCTGGGAAGCTTCTGTTGTGCTGAAGGGACAGAGGGGTTTGGTCTCTTCTCCACTTCAAAAAGCACCCTTCCTCAAAGCTGAAGCCAGCACAAGGCTGTCTGTCTTTACAAGTGACTCAAAGGCATGATCAAACTGGAAGGGAAAGTGAATGAGGTCTGAAGTGTAGGGCTGACACAAATATGCAAGCAAGGGTTTGGGTGGAACAGAGGTCCCTGTTGTTGCCCCTCTGGCTTCCCAGGTGGGACGTCACCACTGACCATTAAATAACAGACTTGTTCTTCTTGAGCCTTCTAGTTGCAGGCACATGTGGCGTTCTCCATAGGAAAGCATTCATTAAATATCAACAGCACAGCAGTTACCACAACCACCCAGCTAAGCCAGTGGTAAAGATGGATAAAGTGGATCAGGGTCAGGTCAATTAAAATCAGCCCAAGCCCAACCCTTATTTCTAAGGCTCTGCAACACACTTGTGTGGAATGACTGCACTATGTGGTCCTGGCATTGACACTCCTGGAAAGAGCTGAGTCTGCAGCACACATGTGTTTAAGCAGAAAAAAAAACAACTATCAAAACCCTTACTGCACCATTCCCAGTCAATGGGACCAGTTCAGCTCCGTTTGTCTCTTTCTGACCTTTCTTAACAACTCTTCTCTCAGCAGAAAACTACCCACATGCTATTTTTTTTACCTTGTAATTTTCTTTAATCTCAAATAAAGGCTTTAAGTGATGACTGTCCTCCCAGTGTGGATGATACATGAAGCAAGGCTGTAACCACAAAAGACTATTAAGGAAGCACCATGTATTCACACTGGGACCATTTATAGTACAGATGCTTTGAGCCACAAGTCAGACCTCAAATATGTGATGCTGTGGGGTGTTCTCCAGGCAAAATAGATGTTTTCCAAGTGGCTGCTAAAAAAGCCTGTGATGTGGAAGTGAAATGGTCCATGTGATCCACAGCACACCTTGCCAGGGACACTTTCACACTCAGCTGGTAATTTGCTCACTCAAGCATTTTATTTCTGATCAGACCCTCTGTGTTACACCCAAATTCAGCATGCACAAAGCTTTGGGAGCCTCGAACAATGTCACCTTTTGGTGACTATGGAAATCACAAGTATTAGTGCAGAAATTACCTGTTTTTCCTGCTGTTTTCCCATATGCCTGATGTAGCTCTGCTCCATGCCATGGGCTCCTAAAAGCCCTGAGTAGTGCTGGCATTGTGCTTGGCAGCTAAAGGTTACTTTCACTTGCCAGTCGCTATTTTGTAAGGAATAGCTTTGCCAGTTAGCTGTGGCTAAGAGGCTTTTGTCTCTCCAGTATGGATGCAGTCAGAGCATCTCTGAAAGGTGGTACTTAAAAGAGAACATGCTGATGAACCTTCCTCCCCAGCCAAGCCCTGTGCTTTTCCCACGGGCTCCACTTGCAGTGCACGTACCCAACTGACCTCTGGATTTGAGCTGAAAAACTGCAGTTTTGTCAATGCCTACTTGGCTCTGGGACAGGAATTCCATCACTGCTCTCATGGCAAAGCTGCGGAGGAGTGACAAGGTGGTGTTTTGCTGTGGAGCAATGAGCCTGTAGCTTGTCCTGCATTCGCTACGCCAGTGTGCAGTCCTGCTTTCAGGGCTGTTTCATGTCACCTGGCTGGGATGGCAGCAGAGGATTGTCCAGCACTCCCTGTCCCTGAGGGCAGGGTTCTGGCATAGCTAATCCCTGCTGCCAGCTTCCACAAACAGTGTCCCCCTGCTGTAAACACAGCTGGGGAAGGAGAAGAGAAAACTTAATTTCCCAACCATTTGTGGTAGCGTTTACGCCTGCAGCCCCGAGCGCATTCTCTGCTTACACGCCAGAGCAAGTAATAACAGTATTTTATGTTGATATAGTGATTTTCACCTCTGAGGTTCCCCACACACCTGGCCTGTGGTCTGAGGGTGGCCTCAACCTGGGCAGCTGAACTCCAGCCATGCAGAGCAATACTGTGGTCCTTGGTTCTGTGGTGATTTTGGAAACTTCACCTTCCTGCTCAGCGCCCTCGGGCAGCTTGGATCTCATCTCACCTGGGGCTGCACAGGGAGCCCGGGGATGTTCCTCGGAGCTCAATGGGGAGTGGTTCCTTTAGCTAAATGGGTGCTTAAGGACTGGAGTGGCTGGGAGCTCTTCTGTCTCCAGTATCAGGGAAGCCATGCTCAGCAGGGGGAGCAGGACTTCCCACCTTACTGTCAATGATGTGAGCTGCCATGTGCATCACCTATGGGAGAGAAAGGCAGGAGACGAGGAGCATGGTCAGGTCACTAGAAACCAGAAATGAAATGCTGAGCATGAGTTTGCAGGAGCTAAAAGCAGGTGTAGCACATGTCTCATGAGGAGCAGCTGAGGGAACTGGGCTGTTTAGTCTGGAGAAGGGAAGGATCAGGGGACCTTATTGCTCTTTACAACTACCTGACAGGAGGATGGAGAGAGGAGGTGCCTGGACTCTTCTCCCAAGTAACAAGTGATAAGACATGAGGTAATGGCCTCAAGCTGCAGCAGGGGAGGTTTAGACTGGTGATTAGGAACCATTTCTTCATCAAGAAGAACAGGCTGCCCAGGGCAGTGCTGGATTCACCATCCCTGGGAGTGTTCACACACCGTGTAGATGAGGCCCTCAGTGACATGGGTTAGTGGTGGCCTTGGCAGTGCTGGAGTAATGGTTGGACTTGATGATCTTTAAAGTCTTTTCCAACCTGTTTGATTCTGAGTCTATGATTCTATTGAACCAAGCAAGTCTGAAAAGCCACTGGACAAAAAGAGCGAGTCAACGAGCAGCAGCTTTGAACACTCCTTAGCTGAAAAATTGAGTCCTTTTTAGGTTAAAACAAATATTGTTGCATTGGCTTAATCCCACAGCCAGAGCCGGATGTTAGGAACTGCGAGCTGGGCTCTTGTTTTACCGCGCTCCGTCCTCCTCCAGCGCTGCCGTCGGACGGGCGGCTCCTCCCGGAGGAATCGGGCCGGGCGGGAAGGACACGTTAACGGGACCCGCGGTGCTCTGCGCTGCGCGGGGTGGGGCGGGCCCGGCAGG
>NW_009938380.1:0-24099 GCF_000696875.1 Nestor notabilis | reverse complement strand
CCCCCCAACCCCCCCTGCCTCAGGCAGCTCATGCCTTGCACACTTTGATCAGCTTTTGTTAGACTAGAATAAGTATCCCATATATTTTAGCTTTGCAGCTTCAGTAAGCAGGGCCTGGAGTTTGCTTTGGCTCATGCATCATCACCAGAAATGTTGTATGGGATCTGAGTGTGGAGTCTCCGCTTCTAGGAATACAGGAACCAGAGAGGCCTCAGCTTGCTGTTCAGATTCCAGTCTGGGTTTGCAGGGTTGCCATCTGAAAACAAACAAATATCTCTCTACTTGGCAAATTAGCAGATTTGTCATGGTAATCACTGAGAGACAATAAACATGAAATCCTGCCATGACATTTTTATGGAGTCATTTTTCCAAGTAGAAGAATTTTTGTAAATAATGTTGCATGAGCTTCACCAGCATTAAAAACACTGGGAATGGTTTTCCCCTGTGCCTAAACTCAGCACAGCAGCCTGGGAGGGAGAGCAGGAGTGTGGGAGGAGATTATCAAGGAATTAGTTCTCTCTCTCTGACTCTGAGGACCCATCTGCACTGAGCTGGGTCCTGGCATGTGTTTGAAGAGCCACTGAAGTGCCCCAGCTCTGGTGTCAGCAAGTGCAGTGCCAAAAACAGCACATGAGCAATGGTTGAGGGGGACACAGAGGGGTGGGTGCAGGGCTGGGAGCTGGGATACAGAACACCCTCTGCAGGCAGCAGCTCCCACCCAACCACTAGCTTGGTCAGGGTGAAAACTGCTGCTTCACACAGCAGTATACAGTTGTCTTGGTTGCTTGGGAGGCAGGGCCTGCTGGGTTTCTACCAGCACAGTTAACCTCCAGTTCGGGAAAGAAAAACACAGCCTGGAATAGTTGTCCATGCAATATTTTCCAGCTAACATAACTATTACTGAAGGGCTGTTGTAGGATCCAAACAGAGCATTGCTATAGTAGGGAAAAAACTTTACCTTTCTTCTTCTTCATCATGCCCTCTGCACTGGAGGAGGACTAAAGGAAGATGAAAGGTGAATCTTCTGGTCTTATGTCAAGTGAGTGCTTGCTGCTTTCATGCTGGGAAAATTTTCAGTTGGCTCATTTTTCTCAGACTATGCTTGGGCATGGATTTCAGAATCTGACCCAGAGTCCGTAATTTCAGCCTGTGATGCATCTTCTCCGGCATAGATAATGTATGGCAATAAACCTGAGATCACACCAGGTCAGTTAGAGCAAAAGTGAATCTGAGACTAAAACGAACTGTGGTGATGAGGGACAAATGGAGGGCCCTTTTGTAAGCACAGGTCAGATTGGATCCACAAAAGAAGTTATAAAAAAAGCTTTGTGTAGGTAACCTCAAGAAAAAAATAATGTATCTGAAAAGCATGGCTCAGAATGCTTAATATTTGCAAAGGGAATCAAGGATAATTACTTTCTTGATGTTGAATTTCAGCAGTTCAGAGAAAAAAAGCTTACAGCTGCCTTGCAAAAGCTCTAAAGAAAATAGCTGTCTTTCTCCATATCCTACCTGAATAGGATCCATAGGAAAGAACAGATGTCTGTGCCAGTCTGGTCCAGTAAAAGAGGGGCAGAGAAGCCCATATTTAGCTTAATCTATCTACCGTATAGATTAAGTTATTCTGACAGAATTAGTATGAGGATTTGTCATCATCCTAAGGGGCTTGTTCTTCCCTTGCTGTATTGCCCACTGAGCTGAATGGGATCTAATGAGAAGGGAAAGATGACATTGCATTTAGGAAGAAAACTGAATGACTCCTGTGCCTTTTCAAGTGAGGACAATCTCTGGAAGCTTGAAGCTGTAGTCAGTGTCCTTACAAATCTTCCTCAGAGGAGCATGATAGCTGAACCCAAAGCTTGATGTGATTGTCATGGCTCAGCCCCAATCTCTCACTTACAGCACTGCCAGGTGGAGAAACCAGGATTCACAGATTGCAAAACCAGATGACACCACCTAATCCAGCCTTCTGTGTAAGAGAGGCAAGAGATGCTTATCCAGCCACACTTGTATGGAACCTAAAACTGAAGCACCCACGTACTTGTTTTATGCACCACACATTCCATGTAATCCCTGCTCCAGCAGAAATGCTCTTGTAGGGCCATAGAGCAACCAGAGCTTTTACCTGCCTCAGCCTGTCTGCCCCATAGTCTTCCAGAGGGACAGGAGCATGTGAGAACTTTTTCATTGCTAAGCCTCACAGGAACCACTGAGAGGATAGCAGCTATTTTTACCAGTATTGATGCACATTTAATTTGCTTTCTGTGCCTGTGTGTAAATATGGATGTTTAATAATGTACCAACATACACAGAATGTGTGTGTACACATTCATATGCACACACACAGAGTTATTATTTTAATGGGTTTAGATCTGCCTACACACCGAAAGGTCACCCAGTGATACCTGCTATTATACTAATATTTTCCAGAAGGAGTTCTAAAATCATTGTAGAGGAAGGGGCCCACAGACTATTTTTATTTAACTATATTCAACATAAATATATACTACAAAAGCTGTTGAACTAGGAGCTTCTGACCTATAAAGTATTTTGAGTGTTCTAGCAGCAGCTTTGAAAAAGGAATTTGGATTGTATATTGGAAAGTTTTCTATTTCTGTTTCTGTTTCTTGCATTCGTATGAAAACTGCCTTTGCCCAATGGTAGAAAAGTTGTTACTGATTTATTTTTCCTTTTTTTAAACATTTTTATTTATATATATACATACACATAGTGATATGAGAGAGAGAGAGGGAAATCCCAGTATTAATGCACACAGTAAAGCTTCTGGAAGCATCTATATGCTGTAGGACCCACATGTCTTTTTAAAAGGAACCTAGAAATCTTAGATTCACTGTGATGAGGGGGTAGATCCTTAAATAAATTAACCAATCTTCAAAATAGTGTGAAGATGTTTCACATCTGCCTGAATTTGACCCTGTAATCTTGATGCTCACAATAACAGCAAAGGGAGAAGTGTATTGAGACCATTATCATTTTAGTATTTCCCCAGCAGGGTCCATTGCATCAGGTGCTACAAAGGAAACAATTCTACATAGTTAGAGCAGTCCCACTCCCAACTTGTGGCCAGAGAATGTAGGCAGCTTATCTTGGGGCTGAGTGTTACACTGGCACGTGGAGTTTGTCTAAACTCTTTCTTTTATTGTCCTCCCTCTCCCTGACTCTTGTTCTGCAGGAGCTCTCCTTAGCTCTGAGATGTTTGTCATCCTCATGCTCTACCTCTGGCTTGGGATTGGACTGGCCTGTGCTGGCTTCTGCTGCCACCAGATGCTGCTGATCCTGCGTGGGCAGACGCGGTACCAGGTGCGGAAAGGGATGGTGGTAAGAGCCCGCCCCTGGAGGGAGAACCTACAAGAGGTCTTTGGCAAGAGGTGGCTGCTAGGACTTCTCATCCCTGTGCTGAACGTGGGAAGTGACTGCCGTAGGCAGAAAGAGAAATAAAATCCCCAGGCGTGTGTGTGTGTATGCCATGCACACAACACCTTCCCTCTTCTCTCCTGCTGTCTCCTGGATCACTAAAGAGCTGGGCTACTCCATCTCTCGGGTTTGCAGTCTCCGTGGGAGGAAATGACTGGCTATCAAACAGAATAAATTTAGCATATTAACGAGGAGATCACAAACCACGTAGATGAAGAGTTACTGCAGCTTAGTAGTCACATCACTGCACCTGCGTATGTGGCAACAGCCTGTGAACTATCAGAAAAATTAGTCAGACCCTCCTGTGGCTTCCTGCCTGACTCCTCCAGCCCCCAGCCTCATTAGCCGCCCTGTATAGTCCCTAATGAACCGCAGCAGGAGCTTTCAGAGAGCCTGGGCTGTTGTGGTAGACTGCAAAAATTGTGTCTGTTCCATAGGAGGGTTTTGCAGGGTGCCTTTTTTGGCTCTTATATACTTAAGGTGACTTCATAGTACAGAGAAGCCTTTAATGACAGAAGTACAATGCAATCAAGCTGCCTAGGAGCAGGCTATGCACATGGCTAATGTGGCAGGTAAACCCCTCCACAGGCTAGAAAATCAGGAAGAAAACAAAGAGAAATTCAGAATTTTTCATTTCTGTTCTTGATTTGCTCCCTGTGCAATGATATGTCAGGACTGTAGCTCTGCTACTTATTTTTAGCAGTCCTTTGCCCAATGACACAGTCCAGGCAGAGCTGCCCTTCTGACAGGGAGTAGATAAATCACAATCAGACAGAGGCACAAGGAGAGGAAACCGCAAAGGTGAATGAAAAGGCTGTATCTGAGAAGCTGTGAGATGAGGCAGGCTATGTGTGCCTGGGAGAAAGAAAGAAGGAAGTGTGGATACACAGCAAGCTATCAGGCGGGTGCCAGGAGCCCTGCTGATGTGTCTGAACCCTGGTGCATCACTCTCTTGCAGGGGGCACCTGCACCATTAGTGCTGTGAAGAGCTCAAAATCCCAGCAGATGGGAAGGTTTTCCAGCCGGTCAGGATGCTTCATTTTGCACTAAAACAAACAAAAATATGTTTACCTCGGACATCCCTGCCACACCATAGCTATAGGCTCTCCAGGGCAATTCCCTCTCGCACTGCTGCAGAGGGGTAAATTCATCCATGTTATAACTCCATTAAGGAGGTTAATGGAATTACTACAGGGATTAATCAGCCTAATGTGTCAGTTGTTTTCTAGCTGCAGCAACAGCCCATGAGATCAGTGCTGAGATACTATGCTAATAGGTGCCTTAAGAAAGGATACCCTGACATCTCTACCAGGATCATAGTGCTGGATTCCCCAGCAGCTGCAGCAGGAAGCCTCCGTTTTGGCAAATTGCATCAGCTTATGTGGGCTGGATAGGAATCCATTGCTTCTCCTTAATAGGCTGGGGAGTATGCGGACAAGCTGTGAAAAATGTTATTTCTTCCTCAGAAATGCTCTCAGTGCAACCCAGGTAGGGGAATGCACTTGCTTTCATTCTTGTATTTCTTATGAGCCAGAAGAGAGGCACTCATTCCTACAGGCTTTGTAACCACCTTTTACCACTTGACACTTGCATACACGTTTGGATCAATAACAAACAAAGTCTATTGTGATGAGCAGAGTAACCATGAAAATATACTGGAAAAACCCTTAGCTGGATAATTAAAACATGTAGAATGTGAGTCCTTCCACATTATGTGTGTTCGCATGAACACACTGCTGTTTCCATGTGTAATACGCTGTATTTTCACTAACAGTGAACAATAAAAAGTGTTCTGCTTTTTTACGTGAGCTGTATCGTGCTTTTTGACAGTTCATTGGCCATCTCTGGGCATTGGTTACAGCATACACACAGACACATCAAAGGAATATTTAGGATATGTTTATTGGCCTTGTCAATAATTCATCATATGATTTTGGACAAGTCCTTTCACCCTTCCTACTTTAATGTAATGACCAATCTAAAAATGCATTATATAACCAACTTGCAGACCCATTCTAATTTCTAAGTTACACTATCATCAACCTCAACTGAAAGCTATAGGAAAATTAAGCTATTACCATCACCCACGAACAGCATCTCAATGTAAATTATTCCTTACTGGCACAATGGCATCAAGGTGAGCAGACAGTCACCTTGTCTCTGTATCTGAAGCCAGCACCTTGTGCCGTACACCTTGCCTTGGAAGGATTCCCAGGATTATTCCTATTCCACAGACTGGTTGATCCACTCTATTTCTAAAGGCAACAGGCTGCAAACATTTCAGCCAGCAGCTTTCTCACATCATAAAAATTATGGTTTGACACCCTCGTCCTCTGCTTTTGGTGTTTGATTGGCACTGCAGTCTCATGGCACACAGCACCTGCAGTCACACTGCCTCAGGCTTTAAGCTCTTGAGGGCTGCATGCTGAAAAGGACACAACCAACTCAGAGTTTTGGTGGGCCACTCTGCAAGGGCAGCCCCCACACAGCACAGCACAGCAGGATTAGCTGTCCATGAAGGCTGTTGCCTTTTCACACAAAGGTTGGATCACACTCTGCCCCTGTGCCAGGGTCACAGCTGTCTGCCCTCACTGTAAAGTCTAAGTCCTTGCTGGAGCACAGAGAGATCCCAGTTTGAGTAACTGCAGTATAGTTCCACACAATTATTCTTTCTGTCAGACACCTGTGTTCCTGGCTGCAAACTGCTGTATCACCATTTTATGCAGCTAAACAGTTTCTTTGCAGCAAACTACTGGATTTCGGCAGTAGTGGTGGGACTTTCAGATGGATACAGCCTTTACAGTTATGATCTTCTGGGATGAAAAGAGCTATAAAAATGTAACATTAAACTGACCCTGTATATTAGCTTATTTCTCTGCTGGTTCCCAAGTGTGTGAAGTGCCCTGTTTGGGGTAGAGTAGTGGTTCTGTGGGAACAGTTGAGAGTATCTCTTTAATTAGACAGCCACCCTGACATCCCTTCCTTGTCATGCTTGTGCATCTGCTTACAGAAATCATTGGCAAGAAAATGTAAGAGGGCTCAACAACTGTGAACAGAACCTTTGCTCTTAGCTATGATTTAGTAAATGAAGGCTGAGCTCAATGGCAATGTCATAAATTCTAAATCTGTTCAATGGCTCCAAAGTTTCATAACGATAAAAAAAAGCTTCTCATTTTCTGCACTTAGAGAGCCATTACTTATTATTTGCATTTTATTACATAGCAGCTGCAATAACAAAAGTATTTTGGAACATGATTTATTGTGACAATGTCTAAATACTTGTAAATGTTTTAAAAATAAAACACTTGGGCTTCTCTGGCTTTGGAAAATCAGATGAGCATCAATTCTTCTCTGATGATGCTAGTGGCTGAAGTAAAAGATTCCTATTGCTTAAGACTTTGGACAGAAACTATAGAGTTTTGCTTAGTGGCTTGTCTATTTTAAGTGAGGCTATCTGAAAAAAATGGTGCCACCTCTGAGATCTCAGAATTCTGTCCAGTGACAGTATAGAGCAAATCAGGGGATGCAACTACGACGCAAGCAGAAGTCTGTTCTTATGTATAGTAAGAATCTCATACAAAATAAGAAGTAGATGGTTTTCTTCTTCATACTATACTATTGGGCACCACTCAAGGCCTGCATGCAAAAGGTCTTCATTGGATATCCTTAGAGATTATAGAGTTAAAACATGAAGAGCCTCAAGCAACAAGGCACAGGGAACAGATGAGAAAAGATGATGTGAAATAGCATTTATCTTTTTTAAGAAATAGCCACCTCAAAGGAGATGATCACAGGCTAAAAATACCTGCAAGGAGACAGAATAGATGAATGAGGAGATTCATTAACTGTAAGGAAATAGCTGGAGGAGGTTGGGCAGTCTTGGTTTAAGGGAAAGAAAAGCTGAGGTCAGAGCTTAGGGTATCTATCTTTAAAACAGTCAGAAGAGAACAATCAAAGAAAGTGGCCCCAGTGAGAGCAGAAGTGATTTGATGTTGGTAGGGATGATGGACTGAGAGCCATCAGGCGGTAGGAGGTATGACAACAGAATTCAAGTTATCTTCATTGATTGTTGACTGAATGGACACAATGAAAGGCCAGACTGAGAAAACTGATTCCTAATCCATTTCTGCACAAAACATCTCAAATCCCCAGCAGAGCCAAAAAGGTTTTCTCTCTTGAACAGCAGATGATGTTACAAGCAGGAGGTGCATGGGTAGAAGTCTAAAGTAGCAATAGCAGAGTCTTTATAGTTCTCTTCAAGTTATTTAAAGACTAGCCAGAACTATTATGATTGAGTAAAGCAATGGCCTACTTGTTCAGGATAAATAAATAAAGGGAGAAGAAAATGGAAAGAATATGTGGAGTCTCTGTGCCCTGCTAGATATTTAAATCAATGGAAACACAATGTCAGACAACTTATATTAAGGAACACTAAAATGTTCTCTAATGTGTCCACATGAAGGTTCTCTGCTTTTCCAGCTCTTTTCCAGCAAGCTAGGGGAATAAGGAGTCCTGACCGCCAAAGGTCCTCACAGTAGCATATATTGATCCCGTGATTTTCTTTTCCAGGGAACACCTGTAACACTCAGAAAGATGGATTTGTCTGTAACACTTTGATTAATCAAGCAGTTTACTACAGCAAACGAAACTTGATTGAGATTTTGGAAGTGTTATTGTCAAGTATAGGGTATCAAAAAATCTTTTGGACCCATCTACCCATGTCGCTAAACTAGTATACACTAGACTGCAATTTTATGAGTGCTCTAGCTGTGTTCCATTATGTGCCATTGTCACTAACCATCCAAGGAAATAAGCCAATTTGTGCATATGAAATCAGGAAAGAAAGCACAAGAAAATAAAGGGACTGACTACAGAAATAAAAGATAGCAACGAAGTTCTACTAAGCTATCAGTGATACAGTTCATGGAGATCTAAAATGTCTTAAAGCCTCTGAAAACAAAGCTCAAAAAAAAAAAAAATCATAATATTTTTCATGCCAGGAATAAAGCTGAAATTTCAAAACAAACTGTAAGACCTAGTTTCTGACTGCCATAACTCAAGTTATAGTTTGGGTATGAACTCAGCCCACCACCACCTCAGATCATTCCATTGCTTTAGGGTAGTCAGATGTTTCAGAAATTTGTCCGTATAGTCCATGCAGCTGGCAGGCACAGTCATCCTGACCAGAGCCAATGTCCTCCTGTGAGAGATGTCACCAGCTCAGAAAGAAATGTTATTATCTGGACTGCCGACAGCGCAGTAAAAGCCCCTTAGCTCAAGCAAGGATATTTCAAGTAACACAGAAGCTTTCCATCAGATCCAGGTTTGGGGTAGAAGAAATTCTGTAATCAGGCTGGAGGCAAACACCACATCTCTCCCTTTGACAACCTCTTTTTGGCTTTGTGTACTGACTGCTCCTTGTGAACTAATTTGCCCAAAAGCATCATCCAATCAGCCATTGGCATCTTCTGGGAAAAAATGAATTTCAGCAGGGGTTTGTTAGGTTATATATTATGTCGATGGGAAAAGAGTAGGAAAGTGGGAAATATGTGAAGGAGGATGCCAACCCTGCCTACAAATTATAGCATGATGGACAAACTCAATATGAGCCTGCAGAATAAGATGGCAGTATTTCAGACTGCATATGAAGTTGAACTTGAAGAAAAAAAATAATAATACAATAAGCCTTTTCCATGGTGCTTGGATGTCATAAAGACATGGAATATTATATTCAGCTTTGCCTTCGTTAGTTAAACCATATGGAGTTCACAGAAAAGCCATAAATTATTAAGAAGGTGAGAAATGGATTTGTAATTTTATATCCCTAAAGTAGTTTTCTATTCATTTTTGAGTTATGACGATATTTCTCAGCATTTCAATAGGACTAAGAGATACCCAAACTGCTTATGTTTTTACCCTTTTTGGTACTTTCAAGTACTGCCTGAATGACCACTCTGTGTATGTATATGGAAGAAAACGTATCTATATTTCTATTTGATTTTTTTTAATCTTTAAATGAACAGTTTAACTTCCCATAACACAACTTTCAGATGGTTTGGAGAAACACTGCATGTTAAGAACTTCTGGAAATATCAGGACCCTTAAATAGAGGTCAGGGAGGGGGGAAGGAAGGTGGTGAGTGATTGGCTGTGTGGCACTTAGTTGCTGAGTGGGTTTAAATCACAACAGAAATACATGCAAATTGAGATATCAAATAGATTTAAGATCACTTTCGAATTCCGACAACATTTTAAGATATTATTTTTGTTCTTTACTCTTGCTCTGTCTCCCTCTCCTTACAAATCTAATACAGGGAAATATTTTTGATAAAACACAGCAAGTCATGTAGAAAAGATTTATGTGGAAGAACTGGGAAACCTTCACAGTATCTGAGAAATACCAAAGAAGAGTAAGTAGACATTTCATTAGCTCAGCTATTATTATATATGAATCAACTAGAATGACCTTTTATACTTGTTTGATAAAATTTACTTACTGAAACCCCAGTGGCAATGTAACCAATATGTAATTTAAATTTCCACCAAAAGCCTAAAATTAAGGTTTACCTTTGAGTATAAGTGTTAAGAGGCTCTATGGATTTTCAGTCCCCATAGGAAGTCCCTGAGGCATTAGAAGCATAAACTCTGGTGGTCAGAAGTCTCCAGTACCACATGAGAGCAAGTAATTCTTTTGCAGTTAACTAGTCAAATGTCAAGTCTTTTAACAAATGTGAATTTTGGGAGGGATGCTCAATCACTTGGGTTATGTAGGTGCACAAATAGCAAGACTGTGCCTAAAGTTTCTTTCAGGCATATGCAAATTCCCCCCCATTAATGAACTACCACAGATTACAAGCCACCTGAGAGAATTGTAAATGTTTATGCTGTCTTGAAAGTCAGCCATTATTAATCGTATGTCCTGATCTTTCACACCTTGGAATCTGACAAATCCCAGTGTCTCTCCAACAAAACTATGCCAACTGTGTAAACACACATAAGCAAGCAGGACAGAAGCTCTGTGGTTGAAGAGACAATAATGAAAATACTCAGTCCTACTAGTTGCAGAGCATTGTAGCTCAGTCTAGGAAAAAAGATTTGAGCATATTCTTAGCTTCAAGCATATTCTTAGCTTCAAGCACATAGTCCCAATAACTACAGCTGCACTTTTCACACCTTCCATTTTACTCATGGGCTTCTCAGTTCTGTTGGTTAGGCTGCAGTACTCAATGTCTTCCAGAACTGTTGGAGGAATTCTTCTCATTTCAAATATTGTAACTTTTTAGATACAAAATGTAACATCTGATAAGCCTCTAGGCATTTGACCCCAGTTTCACATGTTGCATTACTACAGTTACATGAACAGGTTTACATGCTGGGGAGGAAAATGACGTGTGGGCATAAATTAATACATGAGTGGGGTGAGACAGATGTCTCCTTACACCATGAAAGGTTTTTTTAGTGTCTGAACACACTCAGCTAACACTCTCTCCATTCCCCTAGCCTATCAACCTTGAGATATTTATAATAATTTCCTTGGATAGGCATAGTAGAGATTTTAGTCCCCTATATTACTTACTTTCAGTTTTCCAATCCATAAGGAGCAAGTCTTTATACTCGCTTGTGGAATACATTAGGAGAAATTAGCCCAGTGAGTATATAGTTTAATTTATTAACATGAAATAAAATATAGGTTAGTATAACCACATAGATGCTCAGCCTTTAGAAAATCCAGCACCAGAAGCATTACAGCCCACAGCCATGACTTGTAATAAATACCAATATTGCAATTCTTATACAAGAAGCTTAAAGTACTTTATAATAGGCAACAAGTATTGCTTTTTCATATTACAGCTGAGAAGATAAAAGTGCCTTCTCTTAAGGTGAGACAAGGAGCAGAGCCTGGGGCCATCTCAATTCCAACCATATGTTATTTTTTGAATTATTTCGTGCAGCAGTAGCAATGCTGGTGGCAAGTGCTTTTGAGATGGGTACAATCTGCAGGATTAAAGCCACAACTGTAAGCCTACAGCATACTTTCTAGCTGGAGGAAAGAGGAGGGGAGAAGAACAAGCACCCAATGAAAGCAGTGAATACATCTCCACCATCAAAATACCTTTCTGCTTATAAATCTAGATCAAATGGAGAAAAAAACCCAAACCTTTGTGGTTAAAAATACTGTGTTCAGATTTTTAAAACTAAATAGGGAAAACTGCTTTAGGACACTGTGTGTGGATCATTACCTTAAAAATCTGTGAGAAAAATCCTTGGTAACATTGCTGTTCAGTATTCTTCTCCTTTCCTCTGCCTTTGTTTTCCTTCTCCTTTACTAACAGCTGCCACCTACTTATGGCATTAACTTTGTGGAATTTACTTCATCTTTTTCCACTTTCTTCCCCTCAAATTGCTGAGATTTTAGGCGTCAGCCATATGGCGACCAGTTCCTCACTCAAAGTTCTCTTATTTTATCTTCTACCTGATGCAACTGTTTAGACTGTAGAAGAGGAATGGAAAATTACAGTGCATTGAGAATGGTGCATGATTTAAAACATTTTATCATGTCAACAAAATACTGAATATCAATAGCAATCCCTAAAACAAGACTGGGAGCTGATATTACACATCATAAATATCACATCTACATCAAGATCTTTTTTGAGTTAATACGAAAGAGACCAGGGCAAATCTCAAAGAAAGGAAAAAGTCCAAAAGTGTATGTTAGACATGTAAGTGCTAATGGTGCTTGTTCAACATTAAGTGTGAACACAATTGCCAATAATAATTTCCTGCTGTTATGTGTACTCAAGTTAGAGCAGTTCCGACCTGGAGCTTGGGTGCCATGGAAATGTCTGAGAAGAGTCCAAGAAGAATTGAATGCTGCTATATTTGTTCTCATCCCAAACAGAAACAATTTCAGGCAGACAGAGACTTATTCTAGTCACATTTATATTCTGAAGGGAACTTAAATGCATGCAGTAGCCCATTTACTGAAAAATGATGTGCTAAGGACTGACCTTGTATCAGAACAGGATGTGATAAAGAAATTACAAAAGCATGCCTAAAGTTCAGCTACGCTGTGGAAAAAAATGGTGTGTTTTCCTCCCTTCCCCATACTAACGGGAGATGCACGCAGTGGCCTGTTACTGTTATTGTCATTATTGTTTAAGATAATAGTGAATATTTGCAGGACTACTGAGTGCTTGTTTGTTGCTGAACCAACTGCCAGAACAGCAAGATGAAGCAAGCATGCAGGTATTCCTCTAAGGTGTTCCTCTGTGGATAACAGACTTTATAATGACATGGAACTGGAAAAGTGGTATCAGGGGGTAATCTTGCCCCCAGGAATTCAGGATTTTGATTTAATTGGCATTCATCTGCTTCTACTCACCCAACTAAGATCACTGACAAACTAACCCTTTTTGCATCTGATGGCATTAGTGTTTCAGGCTGGTAGGTGTTTAGATGCTGGAGAAGCAGTGGAATTGGAAAAAAACCCCAAGCCTTAGATACTGCAATAATGCTTCCCATAACTTCTCTGTCTCCAGGATCAGGCAGAGGTAGTGCATGTAACATAGCTGGTTTAAGCTTGGCTGCAGAAAAAATGAACAGGGTAACAATTTCAGTGTGCAGGCCAGTTTTATATTTGCATACCAGCCTTTCAAAGGAATAGATCCTTTGCCTTTGGCTATGAGGCACACACCTGGTGCTGCCCAGTTTGATTCTAAACTGTTAGAAACTAGTCAGGGACATTGGTGTATCTGTGCTACAACAGTATCTACCCAAACGCTGCCATTGCAGACCACAGGCACTACAGCAATAGACCCTCAGTGTGGTTCGCTCCTCTGCACTGTCCCAGTTTGGGCTGGCTGCAGCTCCCATTACACATCTGGAGGCATTTCATTATTCAGATTATTATCTTCAAGCTCAGACTCGCCTTCCTTGCATAACCAGTGTGGAAACAAATGTTTCAGTATTCTTTCTGGCCGTTTGTCACACAATTGAGGTCAGCAAAACTCTTTCAGATTTTCTCAAAAAGTGTGCTGCAAGCATGGTCAGCAATAGGATGTCGAAAAGTGAGAGGCAATTTCACTTTAATGATGATGACTATCCTACTGTAACTTCTAAGCATGTTTGGACACTTTGTATAGAATTATCATTTGCATGGGAGACAATGCTTAGCAAGAATACAAAACAATGGGCATTGTTAACATTCACTATAGTTAAAACAGCTTTCCTACTGTCTACTCATATTTCACACTTTCCACACTAAACACTGCTCATCTCACAAAATAGTCACTGCATTGAACTCTGCCTCTGGCAAAAGTGGAATAAGGCCTATCTGGCACAGCAGTGTTTTGTACCAAACAAAAACCTTACTGTTTTTTTATTAGAATTTTTAGGGATATGATGAAAAAATTGTATTTGTACTCATTGAGCTAGCAATTTTCTCAGGAGATGCTGCTTCATCCTCACTTACTTAGGAACTCTCTCTTAGTCTCCTCCATTGCAGAGAATTGAGCAGTTTCGTCTGTCTATGCAGGCTTCTGCTTCTTCAGCATGAGGTGATGGAACCTCTTATCAAAGCTGGGATACTATTTCCTGTACAGGCAATCCAAATCAACCCAGGAGAAGGGGATGAGGGTAAAGAGAAACAACATCTTCCCCCACCCCCACAAACCACACTATTTCCATAGTGCTTGAGATTCACTGAAAAATGAATGCTATGACTAATGCCGCAAAACACTAAGCTGCCAGCCAAAATACATTTTCATTTCCAATAAAAACACAGGACTTTTCCATTGAAAACACATAAATTTTTCAAGCAGTCCTATCTATTAAAAAACAATAAGGATTGGTTTTCTGTCTGTTATTGGATTTCTTAGTCTTGGTAAACATAAGTGGCCTAAAAAAAACTCTTACTAGTGCCATGGAAAAAAGGTAAAACTGCCTAAGTGGGCATGGTAAGAGGCATTCCAGTTCCATTAAACTAACTCAATTAATTTAATCGCAGTAAGAACAAGAAGAAAACAATGAAGAAGTCGATGAAACTCCCCTTTTGGCCCTGGAAAGCCCACTTCCTCCGTGTCTTAAAATGTACAAGATGCAGAAGAAATCTTTCTGCTGGCAGTGCTCCAGTTCAAGATGGAAACTACATTGCTGCAGTGCAGAATGGCAAAAGCATTTCACAAAGATTTCTGTTGAGCAATTAGAAAAAAAGCCAGATGTATTCCTCGCATATCATGACAACAGCTTAATTTCCACTTCAAAAAGTAATTCAGGACATTTGAAACAACAGCCATTAGACATTTTAAAGTCAGCAAGTCTGAATAAGTTGTGATTGAAAATTTAACAGGAACTAACCAACAAGCTCTCTGGACCATCAATACTATTACAGTGAATTTTAGACCAGCAAGAAAGATTTCAGAAGGCTGAGGGGATGGAAGAACTAACACAGCACCAGCTTTTCAGTGGGTAGGTAAATTGATCTGAATGAACACAGGCTGGACAACTGAGAGAAAATAGTGGAATAACCCATAATTTTTGATTAATCAAGGACATAGGCAGCAAAAATAATCAAAAGTGATAAAGCTCGTAAGAAATAGAGCTGGTCAAATAAAACTAACACCTTATTTTGATGAGCTAGAATTGAAAATTGGTTAAGGACAAAGCCAACACAGATATAACATTTTAATTCTGACGGGCATTTAAGTGTGCCACATGACACAGACTGAAGCTGGAATTCTACAAATTAAATGGATGGTGTGAAATACATTACAACTATGTTTTCTGAATTGTATAGAGATCTCTTAAACACTACCTTCTACCCTTATTTTGAAAATGGTATTATTTAACATTTAGAATACAACACAAAATTACCTTCAAAATCTAAAGACAAAAAAGTTTTGAGGAGAGAAGCAGAGGTAACTAATGAATGCAACTGGTCACTTACTAAAATCAATTTGTTTTGCTTTCTGACTGCAAACTGCATTCAAAGAAGTGTGGAAACACATTTAAAGGACAGTCCACCAACTGCAGAAGCAACAGGTCCCAGGATGATTTAAACCTTCAATCTGATGCCATGGTCAAGGCTGCAATGAAAATTAAGCAGAATACCAGTAGGGAGGGTTGATACTGGTCAACTCTTCTAGCAATCTTGTTTTGCTATTAAAGTTACTGTTCCAAATAAAAAATAATTTAAATAATTTTAAAGGATCCAAAGAAGAGCGCCACAGATGAATAAAGGATTCAAAAGATTTGACAGCTTAATCGGTTACTTTAAAAAAGAAAGCTGAAGAATGACTCGTTCAGTTTCTAAATGCCTACAGTGAAACCAGCAATGTCACAGCATGCGCTTCAGTTTAGCAGACAAAAGGCAAAAGATCTGACAGCTGGATACTGAAAGACGACGAATTCAGGCTCTATGTAAGAGGCACATTTTTAACAGTAAGTAATTATGTTTTGAACAATTTGGGTGGATTCTTCATCACTAGGAGCTTTCAAATCAAAGCAGGATGCTTCCTCTAAAAACACACTTTAGTTCAAACAAGAACTTGAGAAAGTCTTGGAAACTATGCTCTACAAGAGAGCAGACTGAACACATGGTGTTCCCTTCTGCCTTCTGAATAGATTACACTGAAACAGTTAGTTTATCTCACAGAAATACCTCAAAGGAAGTACAGATTTAAGAAGGGGAGAGAAGTCTCATGCATTTTGGTCACTCTGGATCATGCAGTACACTTGGGGCAATATGGTTGTGTTTCAGAGGCCTGAAAGGAAATATCGCCTGGACACAGCAAGAGTGAACAGTTTTGTAGGTAGGGACCCCATATTTCTGTCCCAGGAATTATGAGAACAAAAGCAGTAACAGCATGCTGTCTTCAACCTAGTTGATGCCAGAAATTTTTCATGCCAGAAGATTGCTCAGCCCAAGCCTGTGAGGGTACAGCTCCTTTCAGGCTCTTTGTGTATCATGAGAGAAAAATAAAGACTGACGCAGTGCACCTGAAAAAAGCAACTCATGTTTTTGGCCTCAGTGAAATGAACAGGGCTGACATCCTGCAGATAGTCTTCACCATATAAAGAAACAGCTAGCTAGAATGGACACAGAGACTTGAAAATTTCCTGCTTCAATTATACCCATACCTTCTACAAATACAAAATTTGCAAACACCAAGTTTCCAGTCTTGGGGAATAAAATTACTTCAACTGATGACACTCCTTTTTGGATGTAATGAGATTCAAGTTATTGCCTTGTCTGGTGCCAAGTAAGAACTTAGACCAGAATCTCTTGTACCTTAGGACAGGATCTCGTGCCACAAGGCTGCTGCATATTCTGAGCATGACTACCTAGTTCTTACTGTAAGAGTCATTTCTGAACAAAGAAAAGACTGTGTAAAGATAGCCACATTTTGAAAAATGTGCTTTAGTGAGAAGCTGATACACAGATTGAGTTGAAGAATGTTCTTCAAGAGAGAGAGCAGAATTTTTCTCAAGTACTTCTTTCAGTAGCCAAGATCTTTACTTCACAATTTAGAACTTGTGCATACCCGGCTGACAGGATTAATATGCAGTGTAGGAGTTCACCCGCACAGACGGTGAGCATAATGTACAGTCATCACATAGAGATAACAGTTCAGAGGTGGAAAAATCCTTCCAGGTTGTTCATGACAGATCTATGGCAATGGTCACCCACAACAATTTATTTTTAGAGTTCTGTACAGCCCACTTTTACTCATGATTCTCCCAGAGACCCTTTAATTCATACATACTGTTAAAGCTCACGTGACTCTCTTTGGAGAGATAAATCATAGTACCACTTTTGGATCTGCGCTTTCCCACACAGGCAACGTGCTGTTGAGGAGCTGTATGTAAAAGCAAGCTTCCAAACAAAGGACTTTGCAGTTGAGCAGCACTAAAATAACCCGAAAACTTTTCAAGTATAGACTTTATTTCATTCATATTTCATGGTCTGTTTCTGTAAAGTTTTAGCAGAAAGGTCATGTTCTGTAACAGAGTTCTTGAGCTTGAGTATTCAGGGCTGGCAACAGACTTCAAAAGTACAGAAAATGTTTACATTCCAACTAGACCAGTAGAATTTCAAAAATACATAGTAAAAATAATCAAAAATACCAACATTTATTAAAACTCAATAGAAAAACAGCAGTCTGTCTGACACATCAACCTACCCTGCCTGCTAGGTGTCAGCAACAACTGAAGCCACAGCAGGCCACCCAACTGACTTTTTAGACTGCTGCCTTCAACTAACTTGTTAATATAAAGTTTTTCTGCTTCAAAGGTCAAAAAAATTATCTGTAAGTTCATTGCTTACAGGTTTCCAATCAGAGAAGCTAATGTTTCTGCTCAAATCTGCTGGACCACTTCCAGATCCTGCCCAGAATAAGGACCTGTTCTGGTCCTGACGTCGTCAACTAATTTTTTCAACACAGTTTCAAGCTAACCTATTTTATTAAATTGCAGCTAAGAAAGGAAAGCCCTTATTGTTTAAAGGTTTATCAGGGCTTCCAGGAATAAAGGCAGCTAAGAGAAACTGAACAGAATGGTACTTGATGACATTATTTATCACTAGGGGCCTTCAACATTCTTTCTTTATAGATGTTGCGTTGAGATTTGCAGTTATCTAGGGTTATGGTTCCTAAGGGGCCCCAGATTCACATGTGTGAATTCCAGAGTGGATTTTTCTAGTTCAGCAAATACTATTTAAGTCTGGACTGATGCCCAGTAGGAGATTTCTAACCAGCTGCTGAACTTTAGTCACAGATTTATTGAATATGTATTTATGCAAATTATACCAGCTGAAAGGCCCATCAGCTCTAAGCACACCCACATCAGCCCACAATCAGTGCTGCCAGGGGAAAAAAATACATGTGATTCTGTGTTGACTATGAGACATTTCTATCAGCTATAGTCTCCTTAAATCAGAAAGTATTACACTGCAAGGCTAGCATTTCCTTCCTTTTACTCATCAGAGCAGTGGAAATAGGATGGAGGTCACCAGTAGACCCACTTTTTCTTGTCTCAAACAGATTGGACTTCTTTTTTTCTGACTTGCTTTCATCTCTAGGTAGCCTATCATCTTGTTTTCTAGGACAATCACTTCCTAAAATATATATATATTCTGAACTTCAAATTCTCCTATTTGATGGGTAGAATAAGAATTTTAGGAAAAGTAGGAAAGATATCCTATGTATTTTCTCACACCTCACCTCTAGGCACATACAGGTATCCAATCAACAGAACTGCCTGCTACTGCCTCCTCTTCCTGTAAGCTCAGAAGAATCAAGCATATTTTTTTTGGATTCTTTCATAAATGGCCTAAGGTACCATGACATCTATCCTGCCAAGTATCATTTGGTGCAGATATCACAACTGATTCCAAAGGGGCTGCATCGGACATGACCTACATTATTACACTGTGTTATTCTGTCTTCCTGCCTTCTGGGTTTCCTGGCTGAGTTTTGATATTGCTGTGCTGCAAGTAATGAGACATCTTAGTATGCACAACTATAGCATGTATATTTAAAAAAATACATGACAACACAGTCTGTGAACACTTTTCTTTCAATCAGTTCCCACCTACTGCACTAATCTTGAGCAGGTGGGCAGGATACCTGGCAAGGCATAGCTACTAGTTTGCTATAGCTCCACTAGGGTGAATCCTGGTACAGTATTTCTCTGTAGGCCTATTGACAGTACAAATACAACAGATTTCTCCTCTTTGTGAGGCATGTTCAGCATTTCTTTTCATCAACGTAAAAAGGGGAAAACCCCTTACAAGAGAGAAGTCCCTTACAATTTCTCTAATGCACGTATTTGAGGAAGACTACAAAAGTACTCTCCCCAGTCTTCTGCAATATTGATTCCCAGAGGCATCAGAAAATGGAAAGGTCTAGTCACAAATCAGCAAGACATCCACTTTACTTTCAAGTTTCTTTTTTTTAAAAAACCTGAAAGAGGTAATGGGAGTGATCAAAGCATCAAAATACCCAGTCACCTAGACAGCAGGGCTTTTTGAAAACATTGTCACACAGAAAGGAACATACCATAAGCAATCCAGAGCCCTTAATGTTCTTAGACAAAGTCACTCTTAGTTCTCTACACAGACTGCCTCTGAAAAAAACCCTTCAGACTGGAGGGAGTGACATAGTTAAGTGTCTGGATAAACAGAAATTAAATAAATGTCTGTAGAACAGCTTTTGTAACATGACTACTGTAGATCTCTACTACTCTGGCCTAATACCTTATGCAGACAGAAGTGTTAGCTGTATCTCAAGGCAAGCAGGCTAGGAATGATATAAACCTATCTGGAGGAAAAATGTTTTGGGATTTCATTTTTGGATTGGGACTGTTGAGGGTTTTTTATGTTCAAACTCAAGGTAGATAAAAATTTTGGGGAGATTAGCCAAGCTGACATTCCTGTCCCCTGTTACATTCACCTCTTTTCTCTAAATAAAAAAAGAGAGGGAAAGGGGATGGGAGATGGACTTGTTTCACCACAGGCCATTTATGTTCCTTTTCCTTTCAAACTTTTTTTTTCCCCAGTACTTAGTTATCTGATTTCACAGGAAAGAAAAAAAAACAAAAAAAACAGTTTATGCTTGTAAACCAGAGATACACATATCAAATAATATGCAACTAGTCTTGCTGAATTAATCCTGGTAAATGATTATCTTCCTTGTGCTATAAGGGGAAAAAAAAAAAAGTCACTGCAGTCTTTAATAATGATGTTTAATCTGTTAGCCACTGAGAAAATCCAAACCACTTGCCTTGTACACTGCTCTGCCATTAATAAACATGGCTTTGGAACAAAACAAACATTTCCAGTGCAAGCCTTGTGATTTTCACTCACTCAAATTGTACGGATCAAAATCAAAAGTATACTTATCAAATCACGTCATTTCACTTGGGTCCTAAAGACTCTCACCACATTGACCAAAGACTGCAATGAATAGAGAATGCTAATTCAAATGCACTAAAACCCCAAAGCAAGACTCTGCTACAACAAAGGACAGCAACAGCCTAAAGATACCACCCCACCAACCTAAGTTTCCTCTCCTCTCCCCAGCTCCCTTCATCTAATTGCAACTGATGATAGTCCAACACTGGGTCCTGTTGTGATCCTCCATCCTCAGAACTGACTATCTGAAGAGGGGACCAGGGAGATGTTTGCTTGCAGAATACTGCAAATCACTGTTTTTACTGTAAGAATGGGAACATGGCAGCAGAGCACATCCAAGCTTCTAGAGTCCCAGGAAGTACATGAAATTAGCATGGAGTTCAAGGTCACACTGAAATAGTAAGCACTCATTCTGCCAAGACCCCACCATGCTATTCCAGTCCCACAACTGGCTCTGAAGACAAGTCATTCATGGCATGTCACCTGGCAAGTCTTGGACTCAAAAAATGCTCAAGTAAAAGTTTGAGACAGGAAATAGGAGGCACAAAAATAACTTGACCAATAGCTATGTACTTCTTTACTATATATTGGGATAAGGGGGGTCTTCAAGGTTACTATCAACTTTATCAGATCCTGTTAGAGATGCTTCTAGCTCTGCCCATGACTGTGGAGCATTGTTCTTTATTGCCTCTATGAAAAGCTGTGTTTGATGCTTCAGCCGGTCCAGCTCGGCCTGAGTCACCTGGTTCTGATGAATGAGCTCCTTGGTTTTTAAAGTTATCTCCAGCAATCCAGACCTGCGTAGCACAACAAGTGTGTTCTGAAAGCGTCTGCACTTGCTTTGCTGTTGCAAGAGTAGCTCAGGGGTAGTGCAAATCTCTTCCGGTATCAGTGGGGGGCTCCACACTGCAGACTGCATCGTAGTCTGTGCTGCACTATCGCTCTCATGAGGGGTGCATTTTGTTGCCTGCAGAGTTCCAAAAGGCAAAACGGGAGTCAAACCTGGCAGTTTCTGAGTGTCACTAGAAACACGATGAAAACCAGGAAGAGCTGACAGCTTTCCACTTGTGACTAGAGTTGAAGAACTCTGCTGGTTAGAATCCCGAGGGGTCTTAAAGCTAACAGGTAGGTGGGCAAAAGGACTAGTAGGCAAGCCTGTGCTCCTTGATACAGCAGAAGTCTCCATCTTGTGTGTTTCTGTGCAGAGTCGTTTATGGCAACTGGATTCCTGACATTCTTCTAGATCAAAGGAGCGATCTCTTTTGCAGGGCTGTGGTGCTATTTTGGGATAAGAATTCAGGATGGGCAGGTAATTAGTGGAGTCATTTCTCTTTTTCCCAACAGGGTGAGGGTTAATGGGAGGTGGGATTGATGGACGAAGAAAGACTAGCTGTGGCTGAGCTGGTATCACTTCAAAGGATGGCTGCACCGTCCAAGACTGGAGCTGTGATGAACTCCCCTGAGAAGCACAAACAGGATAAAAACAGAAGTCTTACAACAACATTGTAGAAAAGGATCAAAAAAACTTAAATGAAACAGGTGGACCGTGCCATTTCTCCATATTTGATATACACTGTCCAATTAATACATTCTGAACAGTTTTACATCAAACTCATCCTTCTCCTTCCCCAACAACAAAGCACAACACTAGAATCAAAGCTGTCATCCATAATCCCTTTACTGTGGAACAGCAGATACCTTTAAAAACAATTCAATCTGAATTCATACATGCTTTCCTAAATGAAGATTACAGTGCATGCTATATTGTACAATGCTCATGTAAAAGTTCGACCTAGACTGGGGGTCAAACAACAAGTGTACAGAAAAATTCAAAAAAAATTAAGCATTGCGATTATATTTTTAAAGAATCAAACAAAGACTGTAGAGGCATTTTAGGAACAATTCAGACTCCCTCTTTGTTGAAAGGCAGCACTCTAATCTTGTCAACTCTATTCTTATAGCAAGCTTTTGAAATGGTTATTCAGTAAAGACAACAGCTGTTCAGTAAGTTTTGCAATCTTAAGTTTCAACAAATTTAAAACCAAGAAGTAAAAAAAAAAAGCTGAATATCAACCAATGCAAGGGAAAAAGCCTGCTGTAAGCCCAAAGCAGTTTAGCTCCACAGCTCTGGTGATATAGTGCACACTAACGAACCTTAAAAGCATTATATTTCAAGAAAAACACCCAAGTTTTCACTCTCTCCCACATGCCATACTCTGCAATATAGGAGAATACATCAATTTTTACAAGACAACACCTCTTCTCCTTTATTACATTACTACGGATCTTCACTAGATCCCCTGGCCAAAAAGCATACCTGCTTTTCTCTGAACATATACAAATGATCTAATAAGAGGTACTATTTCTTTCTGAAGCAAAATCTAACTTCTTCATATATTTAAGTCATTGCCACCACAATTAATATACTGTCAGCTGCTTTTCCAATTCCTTATGACTTAGAATGCTAGTGGCAGGCCTGCTGTAGGCAGAGTTTTTAGTGCACGTACATTTTACTGGGTTTGGTACTATACTGAGTCACCTGAAATGCATCTCCTTTCCCCCAGTCTCATAAAATTTAAACTGGCAAATGCTACCATTTCCCCAGTAAAGGACTTGAACTTGCCACAAGTAGGTATTATGGAGATGAGATTCAATTACCTAGTCCGACACAGAATTTCTTTGGTTCAGTGGGCAAGACACTTACGGAATAGGGGTACAGAACAACTACCTGTAAAAATAAGTATTACTACCTTACCTCAAAAGACAGGACAAACACATTCAAAAGAAAAGTACCTGGAGATGTTAGGAGTGAGAAGTATAGAAATACTGTGGCTACACAAACACAAGACCCTGTAGCCTTAAGAAGCAAGGTTTTGGGATCAGAATTTATCATTTACTGCACAACTGTGCAGTATCTAGCACAGCAGAGCTGTAAAAACATTGAAGTCAAAAGAGCTACGGTAGATGTTTATCTTGTTCTGTTTTTTCCTATGTCTATTACCTACTTTCCTCTTTGCACTCATGCAGCATTCTGCTCTTGCTCCTACCCAAAATCTCATTTTTAGTAGAGAAGGACATGCTTATTTTACTAATTCTGCAACGTGTTGTGTTTGAGTTGGTTTTTAGGTGTTGTGGGAGTTTTTTGGGTTCATTTTAATGAAAGATAACATCCTGCACATACCAGCTTAACTTGTCTAAAAAGCCTTCGTACTTATTAAGGACTTCCATAAGAGTTACAGAAACCTTGCCACAAGCACCACCGTGTTTCAAAGAATTAATCCTCGCTTGATTTTTTTTTTTTTTTTTAGTAACATTGTTAGCTGCTTACATTCTGAAATTGGGACAGCAGGTAACCACCACTGTGCAGGATCACAGTGGTTCTAAGATAGAAGGATGATGCTGACTGAAACTGAAACAAATAAACAGCAGTAACTGGATGCTGCCTTTTGTTGTTTTCTTTTTTGGTCCAGGGCCGTGTTGAAAAGACCATTTCAACAAGATAACCAGCATGACCATCTGAGGTAACTAGGCATAAAGGAAAGAGGCTGAAAGACACTTCATTGTTAGTATTTTGACCTGGACTTATTGCTTTTGTTTATAGCAGCAAATATTTTCCAATTCAACATTATTGTCCTTAACCATACATAATTAGACTTAGAAGTTATGATGCACTGCTCAAAAGAACAGAGTCTGGTAATTTTACCCACCTCCAACTCTTACTCCTAAATTTCCTTTTTGATAGACCACCAGCGT